>NC_135564.1:16450956-16588456 GCF_964340395.1 Glandiceps talaboti | reverse complement strand
AAGAGACACGGATGACAGACAGACAGACAGACAGACAGACAGAGGGAAGGAGACAGTGAGAAACAGAGAGACACAGAGGGAGCGACGGACGGGCAGACAGACAGACAGACAGACAGACAGACAGACAGACAGACAGTTACATCATCACTTACCATCCTGAGGCTTGGATCCCATTTTAATTGTGACGGCATACATGTACCAAACCAAATTGACAGTTGACAGCATCTGTATATGCCAAGGTACATAAAAAAGAAGAGAAATGAAGATTATTAATACAATACACGTATTGCAGCTACATGAAGGCCGAGCTCGTGTGGACTTGTATTTTTTAGTGTTTCATTGTGTTCTATTTGGCCATTTCAAGACTAGAAGGTTGAATGATGTATGCTACATATGCTAGTAATATGTATTCTCCAAAAAACGAAAATGATCTCACACTTGAAATACCTGAACACATGCAAATACTTTCACCACCAACCCCACCCCCACCCCCGGCACAAAATCGTTTGATGTATATATATTGTGATGGTTTGAGAATAAATAAAACCTGAAATCTTGAGGGTCGCGAAATCTTGAGTGACTGCGTAACAGTTTTAAAGGCGGGAACTATCATAAAATTATTAAGGATGTTGTAATGCTTACGAAACACAATTGTGCTCATGTGCCGTTCCTAAAAAAAAGAGATGAAATATATTTTTTATAGCAGTCAACATTTCATTAATCTCCCGGAGCTGTGTATGGACGTAAATTGAACCCTGGGAAATAGGTAACTTCCATTCGGTAATACCAAAACAAGATAATGATAGTGGATGTCCATTTGTAACATGTCGATATTCAATCATCGGTGTATGATCCTGTAATAGATGTATGTCTGTATCAAATAAATAAATAAGCTGGTGTCGTTATGTTGCTGAAGATTAAATATGACGCTATAGTATATAATTATATATGAGCGCATACATTCAATCTCTCTTCCTGACTGTCTCTCTCTGTCTCTCTGTCTCTCTGTCTCTCTCTGTCTCTCTGTCTCTCTCTCTGTCTCTCTGTCTCTCTCTGTCTCTGTCTCTGTCTGTCTCTGTCTGTCTCTGTCTCTCTCTCTGTCTGTCTGTCTGTCTGTCTGTCTCTCTCTGTCTCTCTGTCTCTCTCTCTCTCTGTCTGTCTGTCTGTCTGTCTGTCTCTCTCTCTCTCTCTCTCTCTCTCTCTCTCTCTCTCTCTCTCTCTCTCTCTCTCTCTCTCTCTCTCTCTCTCTCTCTCTCTCTCTCTCTCTCTCTCTCTCTCTCTCTCTAAGGTGCGTGGTTAATCAGCAGTGATAACGATTGTAGTACCATGGGAACAGATAGGAATATGATAATCACGTACACTCGTAAAAGACGTGGTCTACATTACATAATGGTCCCTTGTTTTAAACTAAATACTGGTAAAACCGTAAACAATGTATATCAGCGACAGTCGGAAATAGCGTGTCATTTTGTAGTGATCGTAAATAACATGGTACATTTGTATAGACCAGTGATAATTACGCATTAGTAAGTTTGTTCCCACACAAGATACTTGCATAGTATAGAGGGACCAATTCTGTCATACAAGAGATGGAGATATTCGTCATAACAGCCACTGACTACTTAATATATTTAATATCCAACTGTTCAGAAATTGCAACTGGTCTTTCTTTGAGAGAGAGAGAGAGAGAGAGAGAGAGAGAGAGAGAGAGAGAGAGAGAGAGAGAGAGAGAGAGAGAGAGAGAGAGAGAGAGAGAGAGAGAGAGAGATAGATATGGGGGGGGGGAGAGAGAGAGAGGGGAAGACAGACAGATCAATAAATAGATAGATATCTTTTTCATCGAGAGTTATAGGTACGAATCTCCACTCACAACCATAGCGTAAGTATAAAGTGACTTGATGTGTCAAAGACACCTCTATAACCTGCAAACTCAGGGGTTTTTTTTGTATGATCATAAAATTTCCTTCCATAGTAATTTAAGGTAATCCATTACCTAGTACAGTACGTGAAATGGTAAGCAACTACAGCAAGGAATGTACAACAATTATTTTTGTGCATTTGTGCAACATCAAATATGTTGTACAAAAAGGCGATTCTATACGGAAACGGCGAAGCTTTACCGAAGGTGCGACATCTTGTATCTCCTTCAGCTATTTTCGTTTTATAACGTATACGACTTCAATGGTACGTAAACAAACTACATACACAGATAATGTGAATATATATCATCTGGTGCATTTTATGGCATAGCAAAAAAAATTAACATCACAGACTTATATCTAAAGAAGGACGAGCCAACTTGGAGACAAAATGTATAATTTTATATGGTTTGTACTATTTTGGAGTCTGTATTTTTTCACATGTCAACATGTCACAAGTGCAGCTGTTATGGAGACGTAAATGATAGCACTGTACTATCTAATTAACTCTCCACTCCTACTTCTAATCATCCCCATGATGACATCTTTTTACTCCTGTTCTAGATAACTTATAAACGTTCGTTAGTATGTGCATAATGCACTTTTCAAAATGCTGGTAGAACAGTTGTGCGATTGAATGTAGAAGGGATATTTTAGGGCTATAATGACGTCGTTTAAAACCATAATATAAACAGAGTGATATGTTAACCATGCAATTTTCTGAATAACATGTTGGACGATGAATTACATTTTCGAACAGACGATGACCTCGCTGACAGATCGAGTTCACATATATCGTACAATATATGACAAAAAATGTGAGAATTCACTAATTCAAGGTCAAATGAAATGAATTCCAGACAACAATGTCCGTCCTTCCATCCGTCAGTCAAACGTAGACATATATTTTGAGCTTGCCTGTCACGTGTTTTCAAAGTTACCGGTTGAGGAAATAGACGATCAAAATATGTTTTTTTTTCTCTAAAAAAGAACTGTATGAACACGTTGTCAAATTATGTGTTTCTCGTCTATTCAGTTCCCTATTCTAAACTCATTGCAAATTAACGTTGTTGAATGTAAATTATAATGTATTATATTATATTATATTATATTATATTATATTATATTATATATATATATATATATATATATATATATAATACTGACGAGTGATTTACTCACGAAACAGGCTTGTAGAGACGAAAAACCCGACTTGATTTTCTTCTACCCTCAATATATATATATATATATATATATATATATATATATATATATATATATTTCAACAACATTGATTTGCGATGAATTTAGAATAGGGAACTTAATAAACGAGAAACACATAATTTGACAACTGTTTATACGGTTCTTTTCCCTCCAGCGAGACACTAAAATTCATATATATATATATATATATATATATATATATATATATATATATATATATATATATATATATATATATATATATATATATATATATATATATATAGAGGTTTAATTTTGTACATTTGTCGAGACCATCATAGTTTTACCGTCCATTTTAAGGTGGTAACTAAAAATTACATGTTACTTCAGTATGAAACTTATATAAAGATAATATGAAAATGATTAAAACAAACTTTCAATTGTAATTAAGGGAAAGGATACACAGAACGTTAATATTACATCTCCCCACTTGTTTTTCGTTTTCCATGAGAAGTCATTGTGTATTTGGTCTTATATATGCAGTGTTGCATTTTCTAAAAGTCAGCCTTTGTCTTTTAATCTAAAATATCATCTGTCGATCTATCGATCTATCTATCTATCTATCTATCTATCTATCTATCTGTCTGTCTGTCTATCTATCTATCTATCTATCTATATATCTGTCTATTTATCTATCTATTCATCTATCTATCTATATATCTATCTATCTATCTATCTGTCTGTCTGTCTGTCTGTCTGTCTGTCTGTCTGTCTGTCTGTCTGTCTGTCTGTCTGTCTCCCCGTCCGTCCGTCCGTCACTTCGCCCGTCCGTCTGCCTATCTATCTATGTCTGTCTGTCTGTCTGTCTGTCTGTCTGTCTGTCTGTCTGTCTGTCTATCTATACATCTATCTATATATCTATATATCTATCTCTCTATCTCTCTATCCATCTCTCTTATCATCTCTATCTAATACGTATCAATTTTATTGTTTTATGGGTGATGGGTGATGGAGTGTGGTGAAACATATTGACCCTGTACATCATAATTACACCTTATTATTTTTTCATCATATTTTACAGTTTATGAATGAATAATTATCGAAGTTGTAAATTCAAGTCATACTAATTACCAACCAGCATACCATTCTGAAGGTTAGTTATACATGATGCGACAGACATACATACATGATTATCTAGCCTTGGGAAGGGAAACAACGTTCTGTAATTTTAAAAGGTCAGTTTTAAAATTAATATCATATTTCGTTATCAGTCCTATTAAATATCGATATTCATATTTGGAATATTATAAATTCACACTTAAAAGTATGTATCTAATATACCAGGCTATATACAAGGGCAAACCCTGTATGGGTCAATAACCACCTGTTGCATACCGACATGGGCGTACTCTAATTGACTACGTAACAACTGCAATTACAATATTGTACTTGCATATATCCTCACCAACCCTCACTCTGATCTCATCCAGGACAAATTTGACCTTTAACCTCTGTTATCTGGATTTATTTTCTGTCATGTTGATCGATCCACAAAAAAAAATTAATTTAATTCATAACTTTTTTATCATAATGAATCAAACTATAAAATTCAGCCTGCTAGCCTAACTAGCAGAATGTTTGATAAATTGATATATAGATATATAGATTTAGGGTGGTTAATTTACATATAAGATAACCCAATCAGTGCGGCCACTATCATAACATTTTTTTTAAAAAAGACATCGCCCATTTTTGAAACACTATCGATCGGTAATAGTCAATGAAATTTCCAACTAAAGCAGTTATTCGTAATTTTGCTGAGTAAGGTCATTTTCAACAAAATACTCCCAATCCCGTGACATTATTTTGTTTAGTTGTTTCAACATGTGGCGTAAACACTGAACACGTGTTAGTCACGTTTTATCCACTGTTTTGTGGTAAGCATGTACGTATACATACTACAAAAACCTCTGTTGACAGAAAACTGTGTAATATTTAGACATATGCTTTTGTAATATTTGGACATATGCTTTTACTATCTGTCTGTCTGTCTGCCTGCCTGCCTGTCTGTCCATGTATACCAGTCTGTGTGTGCATTATATGTCGTACTCACCGCACCAAACATTGCAGCTCCACGCGTTGCCTCTTTTGTGTTCTCCCACCATAGGAACTTCGTAATAATAGGCATCTTTGATAGGGTAAGCTCAGTTAGGTCTAAAACCAACTCAATTTCAACCAGAAAATGATAATTGCACAAGCGCCGAAAAAAGTCAAAATCTAAATTTTACAGTCTCTAAGAACCGCTACATTTAAACAGGTCCATTACATCTGATGGGCTATAACTGTATTTGTTATCGCGATTCCGTCTGTGAAAAATATGGGTAGGATTCAACCAGTTGTCAGTGTACTAAATTAGGACATAACAAAAGTGGTAGTTAATGCCGCAGCGTCAAGCTGTCGGTCTTTTGAGGCCATCTGGCGACCAATCACACAATGCCGTTTAACCACTCCCATTCGATAACGGCAGACATATACGCCCTATCATCCTATGGAAAGTTTGAAGTGGATGCGAGTATGTTCGATCTACGTTGGAGGTGTATGTACACTAGTCGAAGGATAGGATAGCATATATTGCTTTAGAGATACCATATTTGTAAAATTAGCGTCGCCAGTCAGCAACCTTGAAATGGTACATCTGATTTCATAATACCGTCCAGCTTCTCTACTTGATACAACCTCATAGATCTAGATCTCAATAAGAAACTGCACATCCTACACTTAATAACAAGATGTTAATTTATTGCCACAGTGTATCTAAATGTAATAAACCACACTAAAACAAGAGGCAGACATGCGGGCGCCAATGTTTTAACGTCTGCATTTGAAGTCTGCATGGTGGCAGTCAGCTAATTCATTTAGACAAAATGTTGCAAGAAACTGTATTAATTCATCTTACTGTAGCTATTGTGCATGGTTGTTTCAAACAGAGAAGATGTATGGCATTTTGAAAATCGCTATACATGCAATGTATACAGAATTCTAGATATTCATACCCACTCTTAGAAGAATGAAATTAAAATAAATACTTGTACAGTATATACAATTACACAAAATACTCATAACTGTAAAATATTAGTAACAGATATAATAATGAATTCTAAATATTTAAGATTTAAACCAAGAAATCAGAAGTAATATGATAATCAAGCAGTCTGCAGAAAAGGAATCATATACGTTTTAGTCGAGTCCGCTTTAACTGTTACATGTACATGTATCTTCAGTTTGAGCCTATCTACACATGCGATTACAATTGTGTTGTGCTGAATGTCTTTTATATTCCCCCCTAAATAATGATTGTGGAAAATTAAGAAATCAACTTGATACAGTTGACAAATATCTACATCAAGTAGAATGTTGAACTTGTATCAGTGTGATTTGATGAAAAGATCATAAGAATTAATTATGGAGTATTCAAGTGTGGTACAAAGACATCAATAAAACTTCTTTTTTTTAAATTGAGAGCAGAGTACAGCTGAAAGTTAAATTAGACCATTAGTTAACTTTCGACTGAGACAATTTGACGTAACTGATAATTTGGCAAATAATTAATTCTTTGATAATGTTCCAGATCAGCAAGCATACAGTATGTATATGTGACAAAGTGTGTCGGCATGCCAACGCGTTTCAAGGAATACCTCTAGATCTCTTTAGCCAAAATCTCTGTGGGATACAAAAACACAACTGTCATTTGCAATGAATCATGTCTGACATGGCTGAGGCCATAAATTGACTATACTTCCATAAATAGATGACAGCATTCCTCAAGGTTAATGTAACATAGTTGTTGACGGTGTTGCTATTCTAACTATCTGATGGTTAATTGATATTGATGTGACCAATCTCCTAATATTATCATTGCCTTTATGTTTAGTGATCATAAATCGTATATATTTATATTTCATATTCAATGATAAATACACATTGGTGCAAGGATTGATGATTTACAGTATTTGGATGTTTTATTATTAACTTTATTGTAGGATAAACGTGACTGGTAGGTCAACAATTCCACATACATACAAATAAACACACTCACACTCACACACACATCCATCCATCCATACGTACATGCATACATACATACATACATACATACATACATACATACATACATACATACATACATACATACATACATACATACATACACACATAGTACGTACATACACACACACACATACATACATACATACATACATACATACATACATACATACATACATACACATAGTACGTACATACATACATACATACATACATACATACATACATACACACATACATACACACACACATACATACATACATACATACATACATACATACATACATACATACATACATACATACATACATACATACATACATACATACATACATACATACACACATATATACATACATACATACATACATACATACATACATACATACATACATACATACATACATACGTACGTACGTACGTACGTACGTACGTACGTACACACACACACACATACACACACACACATACATACATACATACATACATACATACATACATACATACATACATACATACACACACACACACACACACACACACACACACGTACGTACGTACGTACGTACGTACGTACGTACAGACACACACACACACACAGACATACATACATACATACATACATACATACATACATACATACATACATACATACATACATACATACATACATACATAGATGGATAGATAGATATACTGTATCTACTTAACCATGTCAAAATATTTTATTGAAATACAAGCGTTTTACAAGCATTCAGTATTTTTTAAATAAATAAATGTATGAAATACAATTCCTTTCGTGAAAACAAGTAAAAGATTATATATTGAACTTTGTGAATTACTACTAACACATTTCTAAATAATTATTTGTTTTAACAGATGCAGCACATTACGGCCTGTTTAAAATGAACGAAAACAAACATTCATAGTAAACACAAAGTATAGCAACTAGACGGCAATGTATTGATTATCTGCATTTCATATCTGCATGTTGACATAGTTTCATTTAGACATTTTGCAAGAAACTGTAATTCATTCAATCTTGCTAGTGTATGCAGATTCTGATTGGTTTCTCCCAGCTGGTTGTATCGAACAGAGACATTGAACACTAACACGAAACGGACTGTAAATAGCAAAGTATATTCCATTAGTTCTATTTAATCTCATACAAAAACTTGATTTGAATAAATGTCTTCTAGTACATATAAAACATATTTCACTTTGATGAATTTTAAACATTGTGACAAAATAAATACGACATCTGATAGCAAATGAGTATATATTAATTACGTTATCATCAACGTTGATTATTTTTTTTCAATAAATCACGATTTCACCTTATCACTATACTACTTATATATAAAATAGACAATGACTAATTATTGGCACTTTAACAATTTTCAAAATTATTGAATATCTGATCGAAAAAAAATAATACCCGAGTTACAGCTAGTGAAGGTGTGAAGGAAACACCAAGTCAGGTTTATTTCTGCCTTTAGTACGTCCGTATTGAATACTGCTATCAACCTGCCTACCTATAGACGTGATACACTAACTGACATTTTTAATTTTTTGAGTTTTCTTCGCTCCGTCCAACAAGTCTTCTCTGACTCTTCACTCGAATGACATTCCGCCAATTAGACATATTCAAATCGCTATCAGGTCACATGATGAATCCATAATTAGGTGTTTTCATGAAAGGTTACATGGGAAACAGCTTCTATCTTATTCTAATAGATTTATGTTAATTTTTACACACGTTACATTTAAAGCTGGTAACAGTAATCAATACAGGTGTTTTAAGTTTCAGAACTTAAACCCCTTCGTAGCATAATAATCGTAAAACTTGGAACTGGTTTCGTGACCTTCTGTGTTGTTGTCTCGGCTTTTCTGTGGATTGTTCGGATTCATCTTCGATAACAGAAATTTCTTTTAGCTCTATACTGCCATTCTCCATTTTTATCACGTCCAGAGTGTTTGGATGTTCGCTTATTTCAGAAATACTCTGTAAAGAATTGAAAACACGTGTAACTTAACATTTTATGAGTGGCGTTGTCGCGTGAACATTTAGGGTCTTACTATTATTTCGCGAAACTTGTTTCTTATCATGGAGTCTTACACTATATGAAAAATCATATTTTACCGTGTCTTTCCACCCCGGGTCAAGCTTGAGCAGAGAATGTGTAAATGTGGTGAGTATGAAACGAAGTTCCACCTTTGACTTAATTCCCACGGTGATCTCTCCCCTTGCGGGCTGTAGACAGTCAAAAACGGTACTGCATCTCGTACTACCAGAGAATGTGTAAATGTGGTGAGTGAGACGAAGTTCCACCTTTGACTTAATTACCCACGGTGATCGCTCCCCTGGAGGGCTGTAGACAGTCAAATACCCTTGGACAGACATGGTAGGTAGGTGGGCCACAGGTAGGGTAAAGGTTGGGTAAATGCTGGTAAATGAGAATTTTCGTGTAGTGTTAAGGATTTTGTGTTTTACAGTGTTTTTACAATTTTCAAAGGACAACGGATATCTTTCATTATGGCAGAGTATGAAGATACTAGATTTTGGGAACTTTGACTTTCAGGGAAATTGATTAGAAAGGTCCATTCCACATTCAATAAACATTCCACTTTGGGTTTAGATATACAGTCTTATACTCATCAAACCGTAGAGGACACCATTTTTTAGAACTGTTTTGGTCTAAGTTAAGAGAATATATAACCTAAGCATCTCCCTACGTATATGGTGGAAATAGGTATATCAAGTTACAAAGACAATCATATTTATATATTATAATAATGACATTGTATCTTACCTGTTGGACCAACTCAGGAGAATGTTGTAACATTATGTTCATAATTGCAATACACTTCTCTTTTATTTCATAGTCACCCCTAGAAGGCAACATAAAGATGTTTATTAAATGTAGATACTGCTAATTGCAAAAACTAACTTTGTTTGGAAAATGGTAATCTCCTGCGTAATGATAACAGACCAATAACGCCTATCAAATAATTATAGCAGTGTTGATGACATTACATTCAACGTGTATAGAAAAAACATATCAAAAGGTATTAACGATACGAGATTTCATCATTAAAAATAATTGCGGAGGAAAACGTTACTACCAAATCAGAAAGACTATAGCGTTTCAATTAGGCGCCAAAATATTACTTGCGTCGCACACAACGTTTTTTGTTATGCGTTTCATAAACAATACAGTCACTGATAGCACGCACGCACATAAAAATTACATTTTTTCTCACTTCGAACAAAATAGGAAGTTTTTTGTTTGAATCTTTCTTGTTTCATTAGACAGTGATGTTGATTTGTGTTCACATTGAGATAAAAAAATGTATCATTTTATATGCTTGCCTGCTATCAGTGTCTGTGTTTTATTTTATTAATTTGTAACAAATAAAACGTTGTACGAGACGTAAATAAACATTGTGCAGCCTAATTGAAACACTATAGTCACTCTGGTTTGGTTGTAATCGCTGGTAAATTTGCAAATTTATCGCACAGTACTTCCAAGAGATTTATGACATCAAACATGATGATCCTTTGATCAGTGTTTCTTATCATCAAAATGACTACAATCTCAAATAAAATTTCACTAAGGAAACAAAAGATCACAATTTGTAACTTGTAAATCTCGATAGCAAGGACATTACTGGGACAAGCCATTAGCCAAGCAAGTGGACTTGTTATCAAACCGTACCAATATTTACACATGTGATGATCGGCTCTTACATAACACAAGTAAACAGCTGTAAAACCTCTATTCGGCCGTCTGCATGGACTGCAATTGAGGCAAACCTTATCTCCGTCTTATATCAGTTGTTATCAATTTATTAGGCTATTATAGGTAACGCTACAAACAGCTTTAGAGATGCAAACAACTTTTATGACACCCGTTTTCGCCAGGCAAGCCCGCGGGTTTGTTGCACTTGGACCGCTAATGGTTTGTGACTGTCATCGTTACAAATTGAAAGTAAAACCCATACAAGTTCTGTTTGTGAAAAAAATACGTACGTTCTCATCGTCTCGAAGACGTCGTTATATGGCAAAGCTGCTTCGACAATTTTGTAGAAATCTTCGCTGAAAAAGAAGAAATTATGAATACATGTAGTTTTATATATGTACAATGTACATGACAATAAATAATTGATACTTCTACTAAAGTTTGCACACATTACAGCAGGTATTGTGGGAGTTTAATTTTACTTGTACATAAGTCACACACACACACACACACACACACACACACACACACAGACGCTCACTCGTTCATTTGCTCACTCACTCGCTCGCTCACTCACTCACTCATATATATATATATATATATATATATATATATATATATATATATATATATATATATATATATATATATATATATATATATATATATATATATAAGCAATAGTAAATATAATGATTATGGTCGTTGTGGTGATATTTGTTTTCTGGTCGTGATGGTGGTGGTGATGGTGATGGTGGTGGTGATGGCCGTTGTGGTGATCGAGCTTACCTTTCTGAAATTACTGATTCTAGAATATCTAGGGAACACTTTAACACCTGTCTGTCGATATCATTGCCTTTGCTGACATAACTACAAAGCTGAAAGAAATGTACATTATAAAACTATTAAAGCCTAGTTCAGAACCTCAAGTATGACATCTTTCCTTGTTATATTATGTGAATGCGGTTGTGAATGTGTATATAATGTTTATGAACTGATGTTTTGGGTCAAGCCTTTATTGCTTGTGAGTTTATACTATTTGTTTTATTATAAAACAAATGTGAAATTACTGAGAATTTGGAAAAGGAATTTACTTGATTTCCTAATTGTTGAGTGTGAATAAATTTGTGGCGAGATCAATATTTCAATGTAGGATAAACAAAACCTGAATTCCTTAAGTTAGGCCTCGGACCCCCCCCCCCCCCACCTTTAACTAAATTGCCCAAAATTGGAAATACTTTTTCAGACAGCACAATCAATTTCAAATACATGTGTAGTAGTAGTAGTAGTAGTAGTAGTAGTAGTAGTAGTAGTAGTAGTAGTAGTAGTAGTAGTAGTAGTAGTAGTAGTAGTAGTTTTAGTTTTCAATTGAACTTTATTCGTCTTTGCCCTGATACATTGAAGTGCTAAATAAAATATTTACAAAGGAAATCAGCAGAGTACGAATGAAAGTATAAATTTAAAATCCAAATACATCGGTACGGCTAGACATTGAAAACATTAAATGAGACTTGCGTGTTTGGCGTAGTAGTAGTAGTAGTATGTAGTCCTATGAATGCAACGACAGTATAGTGAGGAAAAGGGTGTTGTTTTGTTTCAAATTGACTTTACTTTACTCTGAATTTGGGGAAATATTTTAGAAATATTTGTATTTAGGAGTACAAATCATATTCATTTAAAAGTAAAATCGTTTTTGTAGGATGAGAACTAAAATGTCATAACCCCCCCCCCCCCCCCTAGCCTCTCCACCCTCAAAGTAAAAGAATTTACTTTTTTTTATCCTACATTGAACTTTTGATATCGCCCCTTAGTCCATAAAAATGAAGACACACCTCTTATTAGTCCTCAGAATGATTAATTACCCATAACAGATAATGTATACGTACCATATTGATAAATTGTGGTGTACAGATCTCCCAGGATAGCGTCCCAAACTCCATAGACATTATTTTAACAAATGATATCAAGGCCGAGGCCGTGTCGTCTTCGTTGCTGGAAAGAAGATAAAGGAAATTCCGACTATTACTGGAGAAAAATATATGCACTGCTCACCAGTAATTTGAAAAAAATGAACAGTACGAAATATAGTTTTATGCGAAGATATTGACAAATATACAACATGAATGTCTAATTGATGAAATTCGCGATATGCTTCCTTTTTTATGACTTAATTCAGACTACCCCCCCCCCCGGGGGGGGGGTTACCTTGAGGTGTTGATCAGTTGACGAGATGTATGTGCACGACAGTGCAAATATTTAATAGTTTCGGAATTGCATAATGTATCAATGTACACATTGTGCAAGAGGAATTACTGATGAGAGATAATTTTAGATGATATCGCGAGAGGGCGATGTCTGCTTTCCTTTACATAGCAAAGCATTTCATGTACAGGGTATGTATAAAAGTCTATGTTGTCTTTACGGGAAGCATTCATGTTGGTCATAGCGTTTACTTACGTTGTTCCATTTCCAACCACTGCTATCAGCCTTTCGATACCCATTGCACATATAAACTCATCAAGGAAGTCCATATCCGATAAGTTTTCAGCAAGAGTAGATATTGCCTCCGATCTTGTATTCTCGTTGTCGGATAGTAGTTTCTCGGCAGTTTCTTTACCAAATTTGTGCTAGATGTGAAATACATATGTGCAACATGTTTGTCTAAGTATACAATAAATAACAATTAGATGACTCCCCTCTTTCACATGACTTTGACTTCTTTGTATATTACTTCTCAGCAAGTTCTAATTTCCTTTTGATTATTTCATGCCTGGACCCTTGCTTAATTCTAATATAAACTAGTGTGACCCTAAAGGTCAGTTTTTCCTCCTTCATCATACTATTGCGTTATACACGAGGAACTGTTTATCAAAACTATACCTTCGCCCCTTCAACATGTTAGGATCTGTGATAATATTAAAGTATAGTTCGATCGCGAGGGTACGTGGTCGTGTTTGAATTGCACTTTTTGCGATGTCATGCCAATGTATTACCTTTATAGCTATTTCTTTCTTTTCTTTGCGTTTTCGTTCTACACGAAATGTTGCTTTGTATTCGGAAAACACAAACCAAGCAAAAGGCACCTGTGGAGAGGGAAAAAACAGAACATGAAAAATATGGGGTTAGGCCTAACAGTGTAAAATAGCCTGTGGGTATTAAATCAGCTTTATAAGACCTTTCCAGCTAAACGTCTTGTTCAAATTTCTTTAAAATAACAGTTCCTTCAACCTCATTGAAAAGGCTCTCAACACTAATAGAAAATACAGTCATTAATCTGTTTACACATTTACTGTTTATTAATATTTCTAATGCGCATCCTGATAATAACATGCTTACTATTCGTTATTTACAAAACATTGAACATTTCAAAGCAAGTCTCTAAATACGCATGCGCAGAATACCCTCATATACTAAAGTACAAGTTTAATTATTTTGGTCCTCTAGAAAAAACATTAGATTGTAGCCTAAAAAGTTGCTGAAATGATGTGATTCGTCCTTAAGTGTAAGAACATATGCAGGGTCATGCTATACACTGTCCTACAGAAATATAATTGCAAAAAATTCGTTATTCATGTAATTTCATTAAAAATAGTTTTACAGAAATATTGCACTGTACTTTATTTAATACAAATATATTATATATACTCACATTAAAACATAACTTGATTACAAAAAACACAAGTTCTAACAGTGCTTCCAAACTGAGAATCTGTAAGAATAGCAAATTAAGAATCAGAAATCGTATCACAGTGTAAAACTTTCATGATTGTAGGTTTGTTAAGCAGACCAAGTCGTTCTTTTCCCATCGTGCTTTGTAAGTTATATAAAGGTAAAAAGATAAGACAATAATATGAGCTTGTATAGTACGACATTTGATTACATCTCAATTTCAATAGACCATTAAAATGCTCTCGATCTTCTAAAATTTTTGTCATATTAAAGCTGTTATAATGTAATGTACCATAAATATCTATCACTCCATGAATACTAGAGTAGTGTGTGTGTGTGTTACGCATGCATACGTGCACACACGCACGCACAAACATACATACATACATACATACATACATACATACATACATACATACATACATACATACATACATACACATACACACATATCATAATATTGTTATGTATGTCATCCGTGTCCATACTCCAAATGTGTACTGTCACATGCATAATAAATAAAGAACTGACTAGATATAAAGTATTACTCTTAAGGTTAGACAAAACGTACCCATAATGTAAGTGTGTAGACAGCGTTTACGAAGTCGAATACTTGGAAAAACAGTAGATAAATAAGGAAATAAAGCATTGTGTGGCGTGCACCCTGTTGAAGAACAACAACAAATTTGCATTATAGAATTATCAATGTCAAGTGTGGTAATTGTAATATTTTGATAAGTTACGAAGTCAAAAATATTTAACCAAATAACTGTGCAAGATTTGTCATTTACAAACCAGACAAATAATGTCTTTGAAAATAGGATGGTGAAATCTCAAGTTTCATTTATTATTTCAAAAAACCTCTTTAACAAGCTTTCATATATCAAAGTTTTGTAAGGTTGAAAAGACTTCGGCTGGCACGCATTCTACCATAAGAAGATTTTCTGTAGTGGCAAAGCGTGCGCAGCAATCACATTATCTACAGTCTTTTGGGACTCTAATACAACCCGCGAAAAAAAAACTGGTGCTACATTGTATAACACTCGACTACGACTGTTAGTGTTAGTGTTACATTATAACTTCCCACAGATATAAACAAACTGATACTAGTGTCAAAAGTTGTTTTTTTGTATCAGTTGTATCACTGGTGTTGTCGTTGCGTGAAGTCTTTCCTGAGCTCTCTTCATTCAAACAAACGCATTGGTGTTTTTTTCGCGGGTTGTATTAGTGTTCGCATTACCTCTCTTAAGGAAACTAACAGCATACAGCAATTAATGAAATACACGAAGTTTATGAAGAGTAATCCAAACCATAGATGGTAAAGAATAGTGTGTCTCCCTGAAAGAAATGAAAAGACATTGTTACAGTAGTCAAATATTTATTTGTTTGGGAGAAACCATAATCAAATGAAGACAGTGAGCACAAGGAAATAAAGATAACCAAACTATGATTCAGTATACAATGAAAATCACAAAACTTAAAAGAAATCGTCTGACTTGGCAACAATCTTTCTAACACTGCTGCATTTTATCGTCTGGATCAACAACCATCTCCTTAAATTGCTACATCTTATCAATCAGATCTTATTGGTGAGATTTTTGTTGAGCCAGACGATAACATGTAGCAATTTTGATAAAATTTTGTTGAGCTGTACTATTTGTACCATAGTCTGTTTGTTTGTTTGTTTGTTTGTTTCAGAGGCGTATACTACATATACGTTAACCTTGAAGCAATTTGTCGTCAAAATATGATAACTTACGATCATCTGGTTTTGTTTTCATTCTGATACAGACGGCGTAGAAGTAATAGATAACACCAATCAGCGATAAGCCCTGTTGATGAATAAAAGATCAATCACACACACCAATTGCAACTTAGTGGGGGAAAAGGCGAGGCTGATTTCCTCCCAACTAATTTAGTTGATGTCAGTAAGTCAAAACAAATCACTTGCACCACCCCAGCATCGAGCGACTTTTCAAAAATTCTGACAAATGAAATTAACCATGAATCAATTGCTGTCTTACAGGACTGGGGTGGGGAATTCTGGGTACGGTGCCCAATTACCTATGCTGATGTCACCAAGAGCATCAGTGTCTGTATAAATTGTTTCTACCTTACATGTTGATTAGGGAGACTGATAAATAGGGGCACTGGTGGCATCAGCATAAGTAATTTAATTGGGCACCATAATCAGAATTCCTTAACTCAGTGTGCTGAGGTCGGTTTATCGCCAATTTGAATATATATTTCAAATTTCCATGCTATTTCGAAAAGTCGTGCAACATATATAAAGCGATGAATGTGACTTTCGTGACTCACTGGACATCAAGTAAAGCAGTTATTAGTACAAAGCAATCCCCCCCCCCTTGTCCCCCCCCCCTTTATAATTTGTGCCATTTGTTAAAAACACATACAGTTAAATGACTATTGCCATATTGAAAGTTAATTGAATGTAAAATAGCTGGCATTAGCAATGATTCTTGGGGAAACAATTCGTTTAATCTTTACTTGAAATATGATTTATATCACTGTGTTATTCGTTTCTTTATTCACATTGAAGGCCAACACAACTGGTATTAACATGTGCCAGTGGATATAAAGAACAACAAGCTTATCAGTTAGATAGCTATCGACCAAAACAAGAATTTCCCTTCATTACTGAGAGATATTGATTTTGATTTTGATTTGATTTGATTTGATTTGGTTTGATTTGGCGAAAAATATTCGGAAAATCGCACACAAAAAACCGGATGTACAATACGATAATTATCATGTTCGCAGGAAAGAACAATAGATATGCAGAACTGAATACCTTTACCGAGGATGACACAAAAAGTTTTCATAAGTTATTTCCATTGTTTTCCTCTCACATATAATCTCACACAAGGATAGAAAGAACGATGAAATACAATACATAACAGACAAAATATACTAAAAAGACAAAAAAACTGACACAATTACATTTATGGACAGAAATGAAAGTGCTCGAGTTGGACATTTCTAATTCTGTGATAACAGGAACATAATAACGTCTTTTAAATCTATGTCCTTTGGTACGGTGTGGAGATGACAATTTACTATATTCATACCAGTCGAGAGCATTTGAATGTGACACATTGTCAAAAGAAACATAATCCGGAATAGCGAAGGAAATATTCCACACAATACCAAAAATTAAGAACTTGAACATTAGATTGTATATTTCCCTTGGCGTGCGATTAATTTCTCGAGTTTGTTTTAATTTTGAACGACTTCATTTCTTTAAAGTCAATGACGACAGAAAATTGCGATGTAAAAAAAAATATTTGAAAGGATCACAAAAATATAGTATACTCACACAACCGAGAAAAGCACACGCCTGTACGGCCTTTGTGTTATCCTTCACACAACACAGTTTCCGGATCCTTAGCCCGAGTCCTGAACTTGGAGAACGCATCTTGACCAGGTGTATGGACCTTTTACAGTGTCATATGTTAACAGTTAAAGGAACAGATATAATCCAAACGGTGAATGTTTACAGCGTGTGAAGTCAATTTTTATAGGCCAATCAGTACATCGAACTTCCGGACCTTAAAGGTTAGGAAAATGTATGCTTCACTTACACCCGTTGGTTCCGGTTGTGATTGTATGGGGTTCACCAAAGTTATGATATCCCCTAAACAATATAAATGTATTGAATTCCATTCAGTAACATTTATTATGAATGCACATATATCTCCACTTATATAACCAAAAACGTATCTGAACTGGTGACCTTCACGAGGTACAATGACCTTTTGACATAATGCATGCTTAAAGCCTACTGTATATTAAGCCCTCTTCAAAATAAAACTACGTGTATTTATTACAACGTCAAAGTGTCTCATCAAATACTCATCAAATATATGCCACACGTGATAAGCATCGTTTTTATCCATATTAATTATTTTCGACATATATCGAATTGCTAATTTGCCATCTGCTAATTGCGTCGGCGTTGTGTTAGTCAGAATTCTGTCTGTTTGTAAATGCATTGTGTAACCGTTTTAGTACAGGCTTGATTCATCGACGCATTTTATATGCCATTCATCAGAAGTATGGTTTTTGCCATTCATCAGAAGTACTGTTTATGCCATTTATCAGAGGTACTGTTTGTTGCAGTTCATTGTCATACACATCCATCATAAATATACAGAAATATTAACGGTTAAAAAGTGTAAATGACAACAACTACACATTTTAGATAAACACCAGCACGGGGTTACTAAGAGTAGGCATGGATAATAATGCTGGTGGTTGTTGCCACTGGTTACGTACTTTGCCAGATCAAGTACTTGCTAGGGATATCGTCGATTTTCTGATAACAATGGGCAATTGCAACAAAAAGAGATATTTTTATTCCGTTTAAGCCATCCAAGTGGGCACGGCATATGTATAAAATGTCTATCTATTACCATCAGCTATCATACAATACGTGCGTATATACCGAGTACAGGGTACGGCAACACTGAAAAGCATGTAGCCCAATATATCTGCCGTGTACACTTGCCCACTTTGCAGCCAAAATAAAGAGCAAAAACTTTAAACCAGTAACATTAGGAAATGGATGTATTAGACTACACGTTGATCAAATAATTTTAGGAGATTTAGTCGTCAATACAATATTGTTACCTCATGCAAAACCAGATCCAATGTTCTCCAATACATACAGGGTATAGTGTCATGTACGTAATAGTACAAAGGGCATTTACAATAATAGAACAATAATAACAAAATAGGTATTTACAAGTTACTCACCGACAATTCTTGTATAACTTCAAAAGGATCAATGCATACTAAGTTCTAGAGCTCCTGAGAATAAGCACACAAATACTTCGAGGGAGTTTGTTGTACACATGGTATACAAAATGGCGATATTTATTCAGCTATTTAAAGGTGCTGGTCTTTGTCAACATGTGGGCTGTGCTTCGTATAATTTTTTACCATACTGACTAGGTTTTATAGAAGATTCGGGCAGAAATTAGTATATGCCCTCCCAGGTCACCCCCCCCCCCCACCCATCTGATTAAAAATCCTATGTAGATGTCGGCAAATCGTTCATTGCTATTTTACCTTCATTTTGCCTGAATTGACCTTCATCGTAAAACGTAAACATTTTAATCAGATTGCCCCCCCCCCATCTCCCTCCCAACTCCATTCCATTCTCCGTTCACGCTTCAAAAATATTTGATTTCAATAGATGTTATGGTACGTATGATGTTTGTAATTAATGGTGGAAGTGATGGTGATGACAATTCTAGCGATGACAGCGGTGGCGACACTATAACTACAGCGGTAGTTTTGATGATGATGATGGTGGTGGTGGTGGTGGTGGTGGTGGTGGTGATGGCAACTGTGGTGGTGGTGGTGGTGGTGGTGGTGGTGGTGGTGGTGGTAGTGGTGGAGTATAGTTGGGTGGTGGTAATTGCTAGCGCATTTGAAAACCAAAACTACATTATGTACCAAGAATATTGACTCCACAAAGTTCAAGAATTAAGATTATAACAAAGAAATATACGATGGGAAAACAACGGATAACTGTGGCTGACAGCAGAATACCTCAATATGGTCAGTTATACATGATTGTCTAGAAAACCGTATCAAAATAATTTCATACTTTCTGGTAGTAAAAACTAGTCACACTGGTCGCTCTGAAATGATTTTAAAACACCTATTCTTAGAAACTTTTAACATCATACCTATATAGTTTGTTAGCATGACCTCCCAGCTGCTCGAATTTGACAACCCCTCACGAACAGTTTCAATTTAATCTTTTAAACGTTCGAAAGTTGCTGGTCCTTGGCTACAAAATTAGAACCGCGGCGTATGTTTGTGTTATTCAAAACTATTTTGAGTTTAATACAATGTTGAATATGAATAGCATAGATAATTACTAATGCAACATAATTTCACGGTTGTTTTTTTATCATTTTTTATATTTCCATTATATAACTTTATTTGTTACATAACTTTATCATTGTCATCGTCCTTTCTTCATTAACTACCGATGGTGAATGTGATGCATTTTAATTGACGCTGATAGTGACAAAAACGTTTGAGTTTATACAATCTCTTTGTTTCATGCGATATTACGCATATTCATTATTAGTCATATTATACTTTGGTCATTTAGAACTAACCATATTTTGAATAGAGCCTTTTAGCAACGATGAAATGGGTTGTGAAAATCTGTTGGATCATTAGTACCACTTTGACAAGCCAGTGGCTACCGCAAAGTTTGGGGCATGCAGGGTATATGTATGACATAACCCTAAGCAGCAAAAGAATTCCTCTTGCTAGGTGCATTGTTGCTGGTTCCGTTGTAATGTCACGTTTGTGGTCCTTGAGAATTATTCGAATAGTACGACTCACTGCTTTCCCAATGCGGTTTAGAATTGTGAATATATTATTCACTATAAACATGTACGTGGAAAAAAGTTGCACTTTGGTTACAAATCTGATTTCAGGAATATATTGTATTTACCTTTATTTCCTTCGTTTATTATCGCTTTTATATTTTGTAGTTCTGAGAGTGATCGCCCCTCAATTCTAGACCTACAAATTTAAAATCAAACTACAATAAAGATAAGCGATGGAAATAAAGTTGAGTTAAGGAAATCTAATGGCATATTCCTACATCAGATTGAGAGATATCGTAAGCTCTGTTGCAGTTTGTTTAATTCGTTGCTCTTATTATGTCATCATAAAGAGTGCTAAATTTAATTTATTCATAAGTATCAACAACTATTAACACCGGTCTATTATATTAATTATATAGTCCATTCATGTTGGAGGTCATTCTTCTGTTCATACACGTACCGACACATGTTATCATCATCATCATCATTATGTGTGTATTATTATTATTCATGCATGTATTCACATCGTTTTATTTATCAAACACAATACTTTTATTTCAAATCCAATCTTTGTTCCACTCGTTAGTACAAAACAGCCCAATCGTAAAAAAATGGACAAAACTAAATGTACCAAATTAAAAGGATCATGCATGGAATGAAAATAACCAAAATGTTCGTACGCCGTTCCTGAAATTAAGTCAAATGTGATTTTCACCTGGTTTTGGCAATTTAACCCGTTGAGGGCATAATTCAACTTATCGTCTAGTTACTAGAATTTACACTGATCATAACATTGTACAAACAGATGATGTAAATGGAATATTTTTTTCTAGTATCGATAGTGTTCAATGATATTAGAACTCATTTTTTACCAGAACAATCGTACGAGTTGACTGGAATGACTACATGTCATCGAATCGCCTTCCACATATTCATTCAAGACAAGACAAGACTTAGCTCGAGATTAGTAGTATTCGTATCGTAACCCTTGACCCCTGATTGGCGTGATACTTTTAGGCGATGCCAATTATTTTTCCAGATGCAGATCCAGAGCCGGGCCGGTCATCTACCGTGGGCACTTTCTACGCTCGTTGGGCTTATAAAACTATAAATCATGGGTCACATTGCTGGTAAATTTAAAGTACACCGTCACTTTAAAATTTCGTCACTACACGCAACCACAGACAAGGTCTGTTATGCAACAATCGATCCCACATCACAATCATTTGCATCGGATCTTTCCTCCACGCCGATAGACTTCGGCGTTCGTCTGTGAACCAGCTTTACCATAGCGTCGACAGAGGGCGCTACACTTAAAATCTTTGAACCAGTGGTACCTTTGTTGTGACGGAGAAAGACTTCATCACGTTCCAAAATAAACCGGATTGTAATGTCCAAAATATTCCGACATGTCATCTCGGCTATCTCCCTGACGATGCATTTCAATCAATTCCTCTCGTAAATGCCGCTGTTCGCCGGCCACGTATTCGATAGTATTAACAACACTGTTAGCCCCTTGTCTTACTTCTTCGACCAGATACGTCAATTCTGCCATCACTTCCTTCACTGGTATCAAATCGTCTGTATCGGTACCCGTATGAATATAATGTGATACTGTAATGCATGGATGATCCTCGTCCACGACAATAATTCCGAGTTCCTTGGAAATAAAAAAATACAAATACTGAAATCAATATGTAAATATCGGTTATTTAAACAATTAAAGAAAGTTGAACTTGTTTCCATTTTCTTTATCGCACTTTTGGACGTGACTTCTCCTTATCGATATTAAGAAACTATGAGTTA
Source organism: Glandiceps talaboti (assembly GCF_964340395.1). NCBI lineage: Eukaryota > Metazoa > Hemichordata > Enteropneusta > Spengelidae > Glandiceps > Glandiceps talaboti. The sequence goes on along the minus strand of NC_135564.1, from coordinate 16,565,652 downwards.
TTTCGTCTACGTTCTCATTGTTTTGAGAACAGTTAATGTTACACTGAAGCTTACAATACAACGACAAAAATTTTAGACGTATTCTAAACTACTAACCACACTGTAATAAAATCTGCTGTTCTGGTGAAATGACAACCCTATTTGGCAGGTCGGCATTAGATGTAAACTAAACTTTTTTTATTTATTGTCATCATAATTTTTCATTTCTTTAAAAACTTTATCCGTCAAAATTGATTGTCGTTTGTTCTTACATACATAATTTAAAAAAGATATGTTTTCACTCGGAAAGATATGACAAGAGTATGACAAGAATAGACAAACTTAAACTCACCAAGTTTTGAAGTACAGAATCCACATCGCAACGTAACAACCCAAAATCACCACAAGCACCCAAACTTCCCAATTGAGTGATTTCAGTAGAGAAGTACAATGTATGTCTCTTTGACCTCTGACGTCAATGATAACTACCATGTGACCATAAGAACTCATAGATGAAGCCAACATGCAACGACAAGACGAAGAATGCTACGAACACTTGCCAATATCATGCACTATCGCTCATACCACGTGGAGGAAAGAATAGGCAAACGAGTGCACATCAACAAAGGCAAAGACCAACACCAACATACGATGCAACCATACATGTATTTTAATATCCCATAATGCACGGAAAGATATGACTATACATAACAAATGAATTATTTGGAAAAATAGTTTGCAAAAGTATCAAAAGTTACAAAATTGTTCATGTATTTCAATTCATTAATGAAATATAGTTTTTAAACTATGAATTCGAAGTAAATATGATATGTATTAATTCATGTCATCCTCGTCGTATAGAAGCTACGTGCTTTGCTAATTCGGCATGGTATGGACGGATTTACAAATGAAAAGAATATGCAAATAATTATGCAAATTATACAATGACGTGTTTTAAATGTCAACAGATACGTCAGTCGTACTACGTTTTGTGTTTTATGATTTCAGACAGTGTCTGAAAGGATCTATTGATGATCTAGCGCAAGCGCAAATAGCTATCCACATTAAACTTAGATGACATAAAAAAATGAACTATATGTCTCTTTGACACAGAAAGGCCCGATTAAAAATATTTTTTCTGTGATAACATGAAACATTTAAAAAGTAAATTTGATACATGACTCATACCAGATACTAACTAATAAATGTCTCTCGTAAGAATGTAGAAATGATGACTCAACACATCTTGGTATATATGTTTTTGGAAAATTAATGTAGCTAAATTTAGCTAGTTAGAGCATGGATCTGGCGCATAATCTAATCAGCTCTTATGATAATTGAGTCAAAATTATGTACCAAACCATCAAAATCACCACAGTTTTTTTTGTGTGTATACAAACACGGACGGGCACACACACAGAATCGCAAAACGCCTAGCTACTACATTACCCCTGCTTATGAGAGATAAAACTGATATCTATGTAAAAGAGATGTGTTTTCAAATAAGAAATATTAAATATTTATCTCAACACAACACATTGATGTTGAGCGACAGTCAATGACCCGAGCGTTCAATTTCATTTTTCATTTTTTTTAAATAAAGAGAGATTGTAATTGATTAACAGAATATAAAAATATTTACACTTTGCAAACAATTTGAAATTCAAAATTTGATTTAGATAGACACCTCAAACTTATACGCCAATGTTTGACCAGATTTGTCATTTTTTAAACCGCTGTCTTGCAGTTTTCCTCCGATATGTGTGATATTAACATCGTTGCAGTAAATATAAGTCGAATTCTGTCGTTTTCTTTTCCACGCACCTGCTATTTATCCGATGTTTTTCTTTTAAAAAAACTAAATGCATTTTGTAGTGTTAATATTACAGTTCTAACCTAACCTAACCTAACCTAACCTAACCTAACCTAACCTAACATCATGACCTAACCTAACCTAACCAAACCTAACCTAACCTAATTATAACCTAACCTAGCAAACCTAACCTAACCTAACCAAGCTAACCTGACCTACCCTAACCTAACCTAACCTAACCTAAGCTAACCTAACCTTACCTAAGCTAACCTAACCTAACCTAACCTAACCTGCACTCGATATGACTATAGTGTATCCAAACTAGCATAGCTTTTTTATGTGCAATGTACGGATGGATTATTATCGTTCATATTTAATATCTAATGTCAAAGGATATTGATTAAAATAGTCTAAGTTATTTTAAAAATACATACATGACCTTGATTGACACCATGTCCTATTTCAATATGATTTTGATTGATATGTGTATCTGAATACAATATTAAATCATTGTTGCATTATAGTGTGGTACAGTCTGTAGTCAGATCCATATTTTTCACTGATCAATGTACATAACACACTTATATTAAACACGTAAATAAAACTTATAAAATTCATGTTGATTCAACATTATATACTCTGCACACAGAGGCTTGGTAACCGAGACTGTGACGTGTTTTTTTGGTAACCAAACAATTACTACCAAACTAGAAAGACTATAGAGTTTCAATTTGGCAGCACGATGTTTTTTTGCAACACATCCAACATTTTGTGCTATCGAACTACTAAAAAAATAGAAGCGCTGATAGCGCGCACTCACATCAAATGTTACATTTTGACTATAAAAAGTATCACATTCTGTGTTTTGTGGAATTTGTAATAAAAAATTTTGTGCGAGACGTAGAAAAATATTGTGTTGCCTAATTTTAAACTCTATAGTCACTGTGGTTGGGTACTATATTATTTTCAGATCATATCGAAATTTCTGGTAAGATTTTTACCAGTTGCCGCAGGCATGATTTAACACATTTAAGGATTAATTCCAAGGTGAAATAAGTGCTTTTTTTCTTCTTTTTTTTAGATTTAAGCGTTTTAAGTGTTTGGTTTATTCTTGTACTTTGTATCAACTAAAATCTCGTTTTGTGGGTTTCCCTCTGGCAGGTCACGTTGTGAGGGCGCTGTTCTAGAACGGAATAAATCATCGAAAGGTTTATTTAGAACTGACGGTGTTGATTGGACGGATTGTGGATTTACCATACAATGTTCACGCACCTTCTCCCTTTTTACGTGTGAGGGCGCTGTCCTCGTCAGTCGTGTCCTATCTGGTATTGGTGCTGTCTGTTCAGGTTCTTCCATTGACACCGTACATGCCTCCTCAGGTGATGCAGGGTCCTATTTGTGGAAAAAGTGGGGAAACCAAACAGTAAGCTAAGAGCTAAACCATGGTTAACTCGACATCTTACCTCTCGGAACATACCAACAGTGTGTAGAATTCCAATATGGGAGGGGGGGGGGGGGTAAAGAGAAACAAACGCATGTATTTCTTGGTAGTGAGCAATGGCCATGTGTCTCCTGTGGGAGGGCATATCTTGAAATGTGGCAGTGTGGAACATAACACTGGAACATGACACTATCAGATCATTTACCACTGTAATATACACCACTGTAACATAACACTGTCACATTACACTCTAACATAACAATGCAACATAAGACCATAAAATAACCGGAAAATATTTATGACTCAGATTAAGATGATCTTTATAAGCTGGTACCAGCATAAGTATAACTACCCTTATAAAAGGGCATGTACATCACTTACCCTGGGTTGTGCTTTCATTCCTTTGCCAGATGCCAGCAACTGGTATTGTGATATTACACACAACTCACAGCATATCTGTTTCCAAATTTAGAAGCAGTCCATACAGGAAGAGTACAGAAAAAGAAAAAAAAGCACTGATTACATTTTAGGAGTAGTGTACTATTCAGTTACATTCTACTTTCGATCTCTATTTTGCATACAAGGGTCATTGACAAAAATAGTAATGTACAGGGTTCAGAAGAAAACAGTGGCCATGGACGTACAATTACAGAACTGCGCATGATAGAACATATATTAAATGGTCATCTTCGCGACAATTCGAGCCTTTGTAATTATATGATTGCTTTGATTGTCAAGAATGTATAAAATTCTTGCTGCTTCTCCATTCCAAACAGAGAGTACTATGAGTGCCTACTTACCGTAACGACCATACGGTATATATATAAAATCAGGTTAAAAGTATTAATATCGCCTAAACCCTGCAATATAAAAGCAGTAATGGCATAGCTTTAATAGCATCAACTTTGATAGGTTTTAACTTGATATGTCTGTCTGTCTGTCTGTCTGTCTATCTGTCTGTCTGTGTATGTATGTATGTATGTATGTATGTATGTATGTATGTATGTATGTATGTATGTACGTACGTATAGTACGTACGTATGTATGTATGTATGTATGTATGTATGTATGTATGTATGTATGTATCTGTGTGTGTATGTATGTATGTATGTATGTATGTATGTGTGTGTATGTATGTATGTACGTACGTACGTACGTACGTACGTACGTACGTATGTATGTATGTATGTATGTATGTATGTATGTATGTATGTATGTATGTATGTATGTATGTATGTATGTATTTGTGTGTGTGTGTGTGTGTGTCTGTGTGTCTGTGTATGTGTATATGTATGCAAATGCCTAATATGAACACACTATACTTACAAGCTGCATCAGTACGTATATACTAATTCCACTGTCTGCCAACATGAAGAAAATCATGTAGACGACGTATGGTAACAGGAGGGCCTTTTGATCCTGCAAAATTGATTTAAAATATCATTGTACAGCTGTTACACAGCTGATTTAACTTAAATATCTAACTTCACGTGAAAAGACGCATTGCTTGTGAGGGACATCGATCGCAAGGCAATTTGAAGCACGAATGAGTGTATGCAGCGCCATCCCATGACAGAACCTGAAGTTACGTCATAATCTGAGAAAGAAATTGTAAATAATTGTATTTTGAGCCACGCTCCTAATACATGTGTTCCAGGAAATTCTGATTAACTACTGATGATATATCATCTGATAATGAGTAAATATCATTAACTATACAATGTACATCCCAAGCTATTGTCTTTGACCAGGATATATGGATCATATACCCTGGTCGATGTACGTCACCACAACCCGCTTCTAAGTCACCAGTTATGCGGACCTCGAAATAGGAGTTAAAACGTTCGAACTCGCCATTACATTCCCTGGTTTTTCATAAATTACGCTTGAGGAGGTATAATCATATCTCCAATGTGTTTATTCGTTCAAAACCCATGATCTAATAAGGGGTTTATTAGGACTCGTCTAGCGACTCGTAGTTGCAGGACTCCTTAGATCACTCGTATTTTCCTTGGCTGAACAACGAAAATATTGGGGAATAATATCAACTTATTCAAACCTCGATCATATCCAAAGAGTATACAAGTCCAATTGCAGTATCAGTAACTCTACGAAATTTGATGAAATTCGAAGCATGACTGAATTGATAAATACCATTAATTATGCAAATTAGTTAGTAATTATGCAAGTCACAGTCATCATATCTATAGGACGCCTGTATAATTATCATATTCACCGAGTAAGATGATATTCTGATAAAACGATTGCATTTAGAAATATTAATTATGCAAATTATTCATGCTGTAGACCACATCCATCATACATATATTGGGTATATAATATAACATTAATGTTAAAATGGTGCGTCGAGACTGAAAGGAATATTACTGTGGCGTTTACTTACATTTTGCACACCAACCAATAGGATGACAGAGACAATGAACACCAATGCATATATAAATACAAAGGAAAACCAGAGTTTATAAATGATGACGAATAATTCTGCAAATAGAAACAAAACTTAAGTTGGTGTAGGTCTACGACTACCTTACGTCGAAAATTGGAAAGTTAGCTAATGAGAAAACAAAGATAGAGTCCTGTAAAGGTTTGGATGCACACTGTCGTTATATCATACGATATTTGGTGTCTTACATCTCACAAGTGTTCATCTTGTCGAACGAAATGGGATTATCTATTTTATGTTTTTGGTTGTGTGTGAGCATGGAAGGGGTGATTCTAATGATATGTCCGTTTGCATTTGTATTTTTACTGGTTTATTCGCAAGGAACTCAGGCTCAGTTAGTTTTGTTTACTAAAACAAACAAACAAACAAACAAACAAACAAACAAACAAACAAACAAATAAATAAATAAAAATATAAATAAATACTGACAAACATCAACAGTAGAGTAATCACAGATCAGTATCAACAATAATGCATGTTTCGCAGTATCAAGAATTGGTATATGTTTTCCTCTATGCAAAACAGTCACAAATTCCAAATTCCCCAGTATTTATCTATTTATTTATTTATTTATCTGTTTGTTTGTTTGTTTGTTTGTTTGTTTACGTAAATAAAACTAACAGAGCTCGAGTACCCTGTGGTTTATTTGATTGTGTGAAAGCCATGTCAAAATTCAAATATCTAAATATTTATACGCGACATAGTGTATTAAATCAAAGGCCTGGGTTGTGTCACAGTGACCAGTTTAAAAATAGAGGCACCATATTTATTCAATTTGGTAAATATTTAGTTTATTACTGTAGGTACGACGGAAAGTGTGGTGACCTTGGTTCAAATATGGTCATCAAGTAGCTAACAAACAAGGTGAAAAGTGAATACATAAAACAGACATGTTTGACTGTCAACATAAAAGAAGCACGTGATGAATTGTTTGTCATTAAAAAAACCAGACACATGGTGAACGCCCGATACAGTTTGGTCTCTATCTTTGAGTGGTGGTATTCCACAAGGAGTTCCTCTGAACTGAATTGAAAATACTAACACTAAATCAACACAGACTACCTTCACTGGCATTTTGATTACTTGCTGCCCCTTCTTGCTTCAATGTGAGTACTTAATGCAGTTATGTAACCCACTACCTTGCTATATATTGTTAGCTGTATTTACCTCGTTGCTTGTCTTATTCTTTGTGAGCTTACCGTCCAAATAACAAGAGTTTGAACACTACATGTGTAGGTATGCATTGTCCAACCGTGATTTCATTTAAATATCTATCTCCTTCGAGTTCTGTATACGTTACAATGTATTATCCATAGGCTCTTTTGATAATCACGTAAGGAAGCTGGCCATGAAGTAGTCGAGGAACAGCTAATCGTCACCACATAAAGTACATTAAAAAAACCACCATTTTAATACTTTTTGGTGCTAAACCAGTCTCCTAGCATGATGTTCGTCAGGATGCCTTCTTCGAAATCAATAATCAGAACGCTCTAGTCTGAATAAAATATCACCAATTGAAAATCGACGAAATGTGTTTATAAATGTTTAGAGCCTTGAGCGATTTTTGAATTGCTCAATATTACAATGAATGGTTTGTCATTATAAACCTAAACGCCTACGGCTGTTAGCCACAATTTGCAATTGCTACCAAAGCTACGATTACAATGTATTTGTTTTTTGATTTTCCAATGTTACTATTTAGCCATAGTTTGTAGCTCTTTATTCGTTGCTCGATACTTAGGTGATGTCCAACTTTCTAATGTTCCGTCGAGATTGATTTATCTAAATATGTTATCTAAGTACCGATGATTGCATTACTTCTGCCAATTTATGCATCAGTATAGTTGTATTGGTGGCAAAACAACAGGCAAGAAACTTTTGAGTTTGTTAATCCATTAAGTATTTTCTTGATTGGTCGGTTAATGAGGAGTTCTGAAAACGAGAATTTGAAGTTTTAAAACGAGGTTTTGAATTGTTATTCTTGGACGGCGTTTATTGTCGAGCAGTATATTATTACGCAACACCAACCGTGTTCTTATCTTAATCAATGTCGAGACCTAGCGTTTCGCGACCACAAAACGTTTTGGTAAGGATTTTGGTCTGATGATAGAAAGGTGCTACGTTCGAGACTCACTCCGGGTACATGTTTAGATTATTTTTCTATACACAACTGGTGAATTGAAGAACGAACACGAGTGCACAACTAAAAAGCAAAGTGTTAGACTTGGCAGCACGTCTTAAGTGGTTTTATTGTTGAAGTACAGTTTCATTGTGATTCCCATGCAAGGTTGCAGACACTTATGTTGTGTTGTTCACTGGAACACAAGATAACTGAGTCCTAGACATGGCTTAGACAACGAGAACTAGATGCAGAATTGTACAACTGTAAATCAAACGCGGATGTTTACGGGAAAGTCATCATGATGCGTCACGTGAGATCTAAAGACAAATTTAACCTTACAAGCTTAGTGATCGACAAGAGAAAGTACGTTTAGTGATTTTATCTATTATTACACTAATTATATTATGAATATCATTAGGTTATGAATATTAATTAGGTTGTGAAAATTAATCGTCCAGGACTCCAGTTACAGTGGGTAGATCCCAGTACCTCGTATCATACAATGCATAATCAAAAGATTCAATATATTAGTAGTATGTCAAGGTTTCCTTGGCATGCATGGTAATGAAAATGTGTAATGTTTGTAAACCTTGCATCTGACAAAAAGATGCCATCGAGTAAAAAAAAACACTATTTATGGAATTTTATTCATGATTTTTTATCGTTTTATGAGTTTCCTGTATTTGTCGTTACCAGTAAAGTTCAAACAACTTCTTTTAAATAAAGTCCTACAACATCGTTTTCATACTCTAGTGAGAACGAATTTCAAAATTACCCATTTTGGGTTATCATTGCGATGTTTGTGTAGCTGTACATGATACAACATAGTTATCTGAAAATGCAGAAACTCCGAGGACATTATATTGGGATCACACACTTAGTTAGAAAATAAACTGTACTATTTTAGGATATTTTTAGGGGAATGATATGTGTTCATTTCACGTGACCTGACTTGCTACATTTAACGTACGGATTAATACGAACATATCATGTCCTCTCGTCGATGATCACCTCATTGTCATTCTGGTGTTACCAGACGTGATATGTAAAACATACCAAATAATTGGACTATATTTGGCGATATAATAATAACACGGCATTCGGACAGGGTGTGGCAACAAACCGCTGTCAGACTTGTAACAGATTTAATTGAGATATATAAATACACATAACTTGTCATACACATGAATCATGTGAATAGCTTGTCAGTTGGCTGAGTTGGGGCAAAATGGATAAAAATTGCATTTTTGATGACCATCGTAGACTTACCACCTGCATCCATTATTGTTCCATAGTTACTGAGGTAATATATAAAAATCATTATGCTGACCAGCGAAAATATCTGAAATTGGAATAAAATAAACATATTTTAGGTCATTAATACGAAATATGTTGATTGATTCAACAAGGTTATTGTAATATGGTACTGTTAGTTTTCTGAAATTGACATCCATCATTTTAATTTCTGGCTGTAATGGTTTGGAAATAATGTTCTTATTGATGTATGTTTCACGTTCTGTGTACATTTCACTGTTATCATCTGCTCCATTATATTATTTGGCTGTGGGCCCATGAAATCGACTACATCGGTTTCTTTGACTGGTATAGGCCTAATCAACATAATTGAGAATGGAAATTATATAAATTATATAACAATGGAAATTATATAAATTTCATTCTATAATATATCATTGTACTCGACGTGCAATTGCTGTAACCATGGTTTCTTTTTTTCAAAATTATTAAACGAAATTTAAAATGTAATTATACTTTTTAAAAACTGACAAATAGTGTATGAACATACATAAACATACATACATGTATGCATGCATACATACATACATACATACATACATACATACATACATACATACATACATACATACATACATACATACATACATACATATGGAACTTATAAATCAGTCCGTATAAATAGATGTAAAATCCGACGTTTCGAATAAATATTTTTTTTCAAAGGAAAAATCGGTGAGATACATACATACATACATACATACATACATACATACATACATACATGCATGCATGCATGCATGCATGCATGCATGCATGCATACATACATACATACATACATACATACATACATACATACATACATACATACATACATACAATAGAATATCGCAAACTTTATAGTTTAGATATTTTTAAATAATAAAAAAATCTGCGACCGTACGCAGACAATATAAATATATTATTAGTGATGAGTCTCACTAATACATCCAGAGTCATACACATATGTGCAGAATGGAGACCAAATTAATGTAAAATTTTTATATATGGAATATAGCAACACTGGAAACTAGTATGAAATTATACAGACTGGTTATGCGTAGGTCACCTTCATGGTATTAAAGTCCTATTGATAATGGATGCATTACAATTCTGTAATTCTATAGCCTTGATCTATGTGTGACGTTTTATTTCGAGAAGCAAACAGGCTGAGCATACCATAGATGTTGACCACCTGTCAAATAATGAGAACAAACAAGGCGCTTTCTGTTCTGCTGGCTTACACAAATACGGTGGAACACATGCAGCATTACCTGGTGACAGTGTTGTTGAACAATACGGTCTATCACTACTAGGTCGGGGTCATAAAATATCACTCGTTAATTGTATCTAGGGATCGAAATATCCACCGGTGTTTAGCGTTTTAGTAGGTCCAATCTCTGACTTCATTTGTGCTTTTTTATGTATACACATTTCGGTATGTCGCAAGACAAAACAGTGATTTCCCAGGATTATCATAGATCAAGCAAAAAGGTCACAATGTACTTTAAAGAAGCGATTTACATATGGTGTATGTACATCTATAGTAGCAGAATCAATGCAAAGCTTGCTGCGTCAATTGCCGTTAAAAAATAACTTCTCAAGAGTTTAAATCTTAAGTTAAAAAGACTAAGTGAAGAAATGGCAGAAGAACCAAAGCTTGTTACGTACCAAACTGTAAATGGCCGTTGCCTGAGCACCACTGCGCAGGTCATCCCAGCAACAACACCTGTTAATAAGCGGCATCGTTGTTGTCAAAGTTGTTCCAGTTCAAAATAAAACCCCTTCTATGGTACTGTCTCCCTACATACTTTAAAAAAAAATATCAATCACGTCCCCCGACACTGACTGAGCAAGGTGTTCACTGATCGATGTTCCCTCAACCGCTGGTATTCAGTAGTACGCGTACGGTGATCTAAAATGTCAAGTTGGTATACCTCTCTCTGCATACTTGTCAATTCGCTGACATGTTAGGTTTTCCACATAGGACGTTATAAAATCCGTATTTTGAAATATCTTTTTAACTTTCAAGGTAGAGCCTTGACAGGTCAACTGGTGCATTCATCATTTCAATTCACTTGTATTCTTGCGTTGATTGTGTTCGCCATTCCCACAGGGTCGACAGTAATAAACAGAACAGCATGTTGCTGTTCTAACAATTTAACTTACAGTGGTTTACTGTTCTCCGGTACCCGTTCTTTTATGCCAGTCATGAGTTTGTTGTCATCATGAGGTGTCTGTAACCTATTGTTGACCCCAAAGCACATTCTACTGTCAAACTATTCCATGTCAAACCTGTACACTAATTTGTAATTTACAATAATCTCTGTACTACAGGGTTCTTTTTTGTATACGTTACTTATGTACTATAAATATGACAGGGTAGAGAATTATCAAAGTATTATCAAGCCATTATCGAAGATAAATTGTGTACATTGTCAGGAATTAATTAAATTTCGAAATAGTGAAATTAGTGTCCATGTCATGCAAATATCACGGTCATCGATGGAATTTGAATTCTGTCACCATAAGGAATCCTGAAGTGAGAATTTGAAATCTCTCTGAACAAGGCTGGCCTATCACTAGGTCTAGCTACACCACATTTCAATGTCAGTAACTTTAACTACTAGCAAAAGAAAAAAGACGAGTCCTTTTCAAATAATTCCAATCTCTGAAGGTGTCTTTCTTTAGTTATTTAAATAATCATGATAAATGGCTTATTAGAAGAACTGTTGGGCGTTGGCGGAGGTATTCAGTTTAAAAACCATCCAATCTCAATATACATAGTTCGTTATAGAAAGAGGACCTGGAAGCGTTTGCCAAAACAAAAGTTGTTCCATAATGCGCAGATGAAATGCTCATATGAATTTGGGCGAACTTTAATAACATGTTGTATCGATGCTTATTTATTCTTTAAAAAGCTTCAGTGTGTATTATATATGTTTAGATTTTGCATTCTGACTGAAGCCGAAAACTGAGTCTCAAAATAGTTACAGATATGTTATTTTTGATTTAAAATAAGTATGCAAACAGTCACTTTACTCAGTAAATATGGCATATGATATATAATACAAATGTCATTTTAATGGAAGCACAATTTCTGACTATATCTTCAATAGGCTACAAGCTTTACAATATTGAGCAGCATCGACATTATTTCTGAGTCTACAATATTTTTGACAACAGAGTTACACGTATTTGATTAAAACCTCTAAATTGAGTTCAATAAAGTGACTAAATACATATGGATGAGGAGTGGGTATTTATGTTGGATTTTTAATTTATAAAAAAAAATATTATGGCTTCCTACTTGAAAAAATCAATGCGAAACAACATATACCATGTCCTTGTTTGTAACTCAATAAATTGCCAAACATTAATAAATGTGTAAAATGTTTGTCATTGTATGTACAATAACAAACATTTTATACATTTTTGCAACGTACAAACACGGACTTGTTTTATGTTTTTCACGTTGATTTTTCAAGTAGGAAGCCACAATAAAAGTGTTTATTATAAATTGAAAATCTAAAATAAATGCTCAATCCTGATCCATATAGCCAACCTGGAACAAAGATTTTTAGAAAATACACGATTGAATGATTTCATGATACACACAGCTGCCACATATATCTGGTAGAACGTTTGAAAGAACATTTCGAATCGTGTCTTAATATAACCACTGAAAGCCATAACAACCCTATATTTAGTATCATTTTTCATTAAATGGGATTTTCACGCAATATGATTTTATAAACAGTTACATTTTACTAGGGTTTGGTATAATACCAGTGATATTGATATTTCCAAAATGTCGTTCTATAAAGATCGAGTATCTGTGTTAGTGTTGTGCATGGATTTTCCATGCGGTATGATTTTTGATTAGTTGTATTCTGTAAGTCATGATAAAAATGAACAGACAAATATTCTGGGATTATGAATACTGATACTGTATTATTTTCATCTTTACTAGACGACAGATGACACTTGATAAGGTCACTATATTATACAGGTAGCCCAGATGGCATACCCAGCGATGGTTTTATAGGGAGACGGCGCCACCACAGAAAATAAAGGCATTTTCGTAAACTTGGGGTTCTAGAAGTCATTTTGATGCTTTCTCATGACTTATATTACTCGTGATTGACGAGAAACGCCGAGTTGAAACATGTTCCTCATTCATTGTTCAGTGGAGGAGGTCCTTGACTTAGATACGCATTGTCCCATGGGAGTCAGTAGACAACACAATAATAGCAGAATACTTAATATTCATGTCGTTAATTATTTGAAGGTACATGTAGTAAACACACACGCACACACACACACACATACATACACACATACATACATACATACATGCATACACACATACATACACACATACATACATACATACATACATATACATACATACATGCATACATACATACATACATACATACATACATACATACATACATACATACATACATACATACATACATGGAGGGAGGGGGAAGGGAGGGAGAGAGCGAGCGAGAGAGAGAGAGAGCAAGAGAGAGAGAGAGAGAGAGAGAGAGAGCTCACACGATCAACATCTAAATATAGATTTTATTCTGTTTTATTAACCCTCCTTCAAATGTACATTTCATATTGAAGCTACAGTAAATTCAATCAACATGAAAAGATTTAACTATGATGAAATAAAGAGAAACTATTAAAAATAAACTTGGTATAACTTTGGTGTATCAAACCTCATGATCAACGATAATGAATGAATGAATGAATGAATGAATGAATGAATGAATGAATGAATGAATGACAGTCAAGTTATAAGTAATCATATAAAAAAGTCAACACTACTGACATAAGTTGTGGCATGACAAATAGAATGCCATTTTCTTTGTTACATCGTTTATAGATGTTTTAAGTGTTTGGTAAAACGAATCCAATGTAAATGAGAAGAAAAAGTCTGACATCTTTGTAAATACTCTTTTTTTCAAAGAAAGCTAGCATACTTCTTTTTAACCTACTAAAATTTAGATTTACTTTTATAAGTTGGTTTGGCCAAGGGGGCATGGGTCTTTCTGTTATTATGACATGAACCTCGAGCTCTCTACACTTGTCTTGGGCCAGCTGCAGAGAGCTTCTTGAGATAGTACCACCAAGATAAGTCTATGGACTAAATTTGGTGTACTAGTACATCAATTCATCAATAACTAATTTACCAATATCTTGGAAAACTTAGATCGAAATGGGCATACTTCTTCCTTTTATCAAAGTGTTCACCTCTAACAAGCCCGTGTGCTGTTTGCGTTCTATCAGATCCGCTTATTTCCAAAGTTGAATCTATATTTCTGTCTTTCTTTCCCCTCGTCTTTTATTTGAAGAAGTCTTCCAAGTTGCAATTTACAATTACAAAGAAATTTCATTATGATGGTTTTAGTTCATATCTCGGTTCCTCTTCTTTTTTGACGGTTTTCAAGTTTTCCATAGTTACAGTAGTAACTTGCAAATCCGCCATGTTGAATGGTGCATAGTGGGAAACGCGAGAGTATCAATTTCAATGATGAGTATTAATTAATCACCATTACAAACAGTCTGTGACGTTGTCGTAACCAGACATAATGCAATCTTGGTTATCCAAGTTCTTGCACTAGAGTGATCCTTCCGATTTGTCATATTACTGAAACTTCAAGTCACGTGATCCTAGCGGTCATGCTGTACATGCTGTCTTCATTGCAACTTGCAATTGACTATTACCTGCAGTTGCGTTGTACGTCCTGTGTCATGTGATAGTCTATATGTTATTGCTTATGGTGTTGCAGCAGCTGCTACTATAGTTGCTGCTGTGATTATCGCAGCTGCAGATGTTGCGGTCTCTTTGTGTTATGAGTCTGTTCTACATCACTTATAAAATTCAGGAATAAATAATTGAATAACACGATATAAACGACTGCTTGTTACCCACTCTGAAATTGATTGAAATTCACTTCAATACAATATTCTGTCGTTTTTATTTTAAAAAAACCCATTATGATTCGGTTGTTTTTGCTGCCTAGAAAACATCGTCTTCAAAATATCTGTTACTGTAAGTATTAGGAGTCTGCACCTCACGTGGTACAATTTTAGGTGAGCGGGGCCTCCTGGGCATTCGTGGGCCATGGTGTGCATGCGCACGCCTTTCCTGCAGTTCGATATCTTCGGATACCCTCGGTGTTGAACCGTTGATTCCTTTACCGTAGAAGAAGCCGTGTTGGTTCTGTGTCTGTCCACCAATATCAGTGGCAACGACTTGACCCTCTCGTACTGCAGTCTGTGGTCTCTCTTTGTATTCTTCGTCATTAAGCATTTTGTTCTTCTATATCGTAAATAGATAAGTAAGGATGTGTTACTAGTTTTTTTTCCAAAAATAAAAGTTCAAGACACCGCCCTACTGTTTAATTACATCAGCATCCGTTGCTCATAATGCTAACTTATATCACCATGTTACAATCGTTTTTAGTTTGTGTCGATATTACTTTGCCTATAGTTTGATTTCCAATGTAGTAACTGTCATACAAAAATATGTAAAAAATATTTTTAAAGATGCGAAGATAAACTGTATAACGTTTAGTGTTATTCAACAATCGAAATGGAATGCTGTTAATAAATATACATCAACATGAATTATATTCATCGATTGTGTTGATAATGTTTCTTTGTATCAGCTTTAAATTATCTCTCGCCGCGCGAAAGAAATCGGTAAAAACCGCTGTACAAAAATTAATCAGGTCAATAAATGAAACGTTTTTCACAAAGCGCCAAACGTGAACGGAAGAAAGCCAGTGACTACAAAACTAACCCAATTTTCAACCATTGTTCGATATACAATAATGAATCACTGGAGAGATTTGTTTATGTGTGGAGAAGAGAAATTGCCGTCAGGTATATACGAGTCATCAAACGAAACTCTTCGATAGTTTTCTACAAGATGTGTATTTTGCATCCCCTCTTTCCGACGGCGTAATCGATCAGGAGGAACACTACGGAAGTAATGTGTGTCAAATGTCTTGAATCTGTGTTGCGCTGTTTTTTGTTCTTTGTATTGTATGTACAAATAAAAGATAGATGTGTTCTTTGTCTGAAATATTGAGAATTATATATATAGAAGTTATGATTACAGTAAGACGGTGAAAAAAACAAGATACTTTTTACCAATCTCTAACAATCGATCACACCCCCCCCCCCATGTTTTTCTTGGCATGTGATTTTTACATAGCTTCTGTACACTTACCCGACTGTAGTCGAAACTGGTTCCTCTGCCGGCACCGAGCTCCTGATATTGTGACGTCACACAAATCAAACAATACACCTGTATTGATGAAAATATATCTACTATCAATCATTCTGTTCAACCTATGAATTAGACTGAACTATTCGTCGTTGGTGGCGCTTGTGACAACCTCAACTAAAGATAGGTGATAAAAGGAGTGCACACAGAACGAATCTTTCAATGTGACACAAAGTTTAGGATCATTTGTCGATGATCTTGCCAGGACCCTCGATCTCGTTTTTATTATTGTACAGTGCATCTAGATCTTACGGTCAAAAACCCAAACATTGTTGAATTTCAAAACGACATAACTCGATTCAGAAAAACCATTTCAAAAATCACTTTAGGACGAAATATTTGCTACTTTTCAAGTTCGTCCAATGCATCTGAGTCTTTCGGTGAAAATAAAAATATCCACCAGTGTTAAACTCAGTAGTACTCTTAGACTATATGCACAATTTTGCTAACCACTTCAAAACTTATGTAAAACAAAAATCAAAATAAAGTTGAAATATCTTCGAATTGAATTGATATAATCGTAGCAGCGAAATATGAGTTTGGTCTATTGGTACCATAATAATCACCCATTTATCGTCTCCTAATATGCAGACAAGTGTGCCCTCTACAGTTCAGAATACTTCTGATTTCAAATTTGCTCGACACGACAGTGTCCTGGTATTTATGTTGTAAGTAAGAGATTTCATATCTTTTCACACTGTCATCTCCTCAAAACCATGACTACATTATATGTAATTATCAAATTTTGACAACCACTACTTACCCCTATCACGGTTCTAGATACAAACCATGCTAGTGCAAAAATATTCAATACATAGGCACCCTATAGTTAAAAGAAAGAAATTCATTATTCTTTTAAAATTCAATTCTCATTATATAATGACATTTAAATAGTAAAACTGTACTTTTATGTATGTATGTATGTATGTATGTATGTATGTATGTATGTATGTATGTATGTATGTATGTATGTATGTATGTATGTGTGTGTGTGTATGTATGTATGTATGTATGTATGTATGTATGTATGTATGTATGTATGTATGTATGTATGTGTTTGTGTATGTATGTATGTATGTATATATGTATATATGTATGTATGTATGTATGTATGTATGTATGTATGTATGTATGTATGTATGTATGTGTGTGTATGTATGTGTGTATGTATGTATGTGTGTGTATGTATGTATGTATGTATGTATGTATGTATGTATGTATGTATGTATGTATGTATGTATGTATGTATGCAAAAGATTTATGTAATTTAATACTGTTGTCTTATTTTCATTGTTATTTATATACCTATTAATTCTTATACTTCAACAAACGTTTAGTTCAATAATCCAAAACAATTTTTTTTTAAAAATAGCTATAATAAATAATAATTGTTACTTACATAGAAAAATATCAATATGAAGACCGTTGCACCTTCAAAGATCGCATACAAAACGTAGACTATTATCCATGGCAACAACGCTCTGTGTTCATCCTGTTAAAAAAAAGTCACTAAATATTTGAAAAACACGACAACCCTTACATACTAGCTAAATTGCTTATCGTGGTTTTTATCGGATTTAGGCGTATTGTATTTATAAAAGACGGGATATGATCAATGTTAACGCTCGACCGGGGATTTACAAACAGAGTGTGTTTTAGTATCTATAGGCAGTTGCAAGTTGACGCACAGTGACTACAGTAATACGCTATGACCAGTACATGCAGTAGTTATGAATCGGTCATAGCTGTGAACACTACAGCGCCATAAACAATTCTGATATGTCATTGAGTTTCGTTATCTTTATTTTTTAACAAAAAAATTGTATAAATCGAATTGAAACAACCGAATTAGAAAATTGTCTTTTGCAATATTCGAAAACAAAAATAGTCATTTGTCCAGATTTTCAAGTCATTGTCTAATTTCTCACCTGTTTCCAGGAGTATATGGGAGGCATCTTTCTCACAACATTGTTTATAAATCGGACAGTAATTTTGGTACATCTTTAATGACACACATATATATAGAAGTCATGTCCCTATTGCATATCATATCAGTATGTTGAATTTGATCAATGGGTTTAAACAACATGTGACATTGCTTTTACCCTCGTTTACTAATTCGCCCTCTTCTTGAAAACGAACGATTCTTTCGTTTGTTTTCTCGGTATCTTCACACTTGCGTCTGGATACGTTAAACGGAATGACAGCTAATATTACAAACTCATTTTAAGCTCTCACCTTGATAACGCCAACAAGAAGAACTATTGATAGTATACATAACACACCACTGCATGCTACCATTGCTGGGTAGACTATGAAGGGAATTTTCAAGTAACCTACAGAGTGAAGACAACGATGTACGGTGTTGGTATTTTTATTGATGTTTGTATCGACTACAATTATAACAGAGGGCGACACTTTCTTACCACTGTTTCCACTTGACCTCGCAAAATGATCACGCTTCGCAACATTAGGATAAAAAAATTGCTAACAGAATACATCGTTTCAATGAATTACATTCAGACATGTTTGTCATAGTCTATTTTTAACGCGATGACTTCTTTGCATAGAAATAGCTATAGTAAACCCAATTTATATTGCAAGTCGCGTGATCTATACCTTTACATGCTAAAAGCAATACTATTAAGAATCACTGAAACTGAGTATTTATAACAGGAAGTATGTTTTCATATATAGATTAAGATCTTATCTCTCTTCTCATAATAACCCCGACTGAAACACTTAAGCATGTTAGTCTAAAGGCTATCCGCTGGCTTACGATATCCTTCTATCACGTCTGGAGGAACGGATGAACTTTAATGAAATTTCAAATTATTATTCGAAAAAAGCAGCAATTGAAACCAGGCTTGGGTTAATCAATCACTGATATTCTGTCCAATAACAAGTTCGTATTTATTGTGGGCAGTTACATAATGTCCATATATGGTACATTTGTCACATCAAGATACTACTTAATATAGTTACGTCATTCTGACAGGTGAGGGTTGCTCATTTGCATGAACAACTTCTGGTTCATGATTTCTCGTTCCTGTAGACGTGGTGAATGATATTTTCAGATTTAAAAGCTAACGGATAACTCCCTAGCCAAGGACATATGTGATCGCCTGGTTATTAACTCCTACCAGCATCCCACAAATTATAATTTATTGACAATAATATGATTAAAGGGTCAGAACATATAATTATTTATACACAGCGCCATCACCGTCGAGTAGAGAGTTAATTAAACTAATTAGAAGGATGAGAGGTAATTAAACTAATTAGAAGGATGAGAGTTAATTAAACTAATTAGAAGGATGAGAGTTAATTAAACTAATTAGAAGGATGAGCGTTAATTAAACTAATTAGAATCTTGAGAATTAATTAAACCAGTACGTGAATTAAATTAGAATGGTTGAATCATTTGCAGGAAAAATTGGTATACATGCATTTGATTATCGTAAATAAGCGAAAAAATTACAGGTATTGGCACTTTAATTGTCCAGTTTCAGGGACATCATTATACGAATGGTATCATGTTGTTGTATGCTTGTTTGTGTCAATCGATATTTAAAAAAAAAAACATTTCTTACCATCCTCCATGTCTTTGTAAATAATAGTAAGGTACATATACAGACCCATGTTAAGTAACGATATGATCTGCAATAATTAATAATAAATAATAAATATTAGTTTTCGTTATATATCACTATCTCACACTGACCAAACAAACGTCAGTGGTGAGGTTTGAATCTACAACATGCTGTTTCCTAGCCAAACTGTTCATTCTAACTATTCGACCATTATTATAACTCCACGATGTGAGTAACACAGACAAGAAGATTATTTCATTGTTTTTGCTTTGCATCAAAAGGCGAACAAAGTAATTTTTATATGTGAAAAGTTTCCTATACGACTTGACGTCAGTGCGACTTACAAGTGACAATACTGGGTAGGGCACCTAAATATTTTCACCATTCATGCTACGAGGATATATTGAGATCACAGCAATAAACAAACCTAAATGCCGATGCCATGTCAATGCACCCCTTCTATAATGTAACATCAATTCACTTTCTTCATGAAAGTTTACCAAGGACAGATTAATAGTTTTTGTCAACTACAATATGGCGTAGATTATTCTCAATACAACGCCGTATGCGCTTTATATTAGTTTGTTTATGTTCTCGCCAAATGCAGTGACTGTCGTTTTGTGCAAACATAAAGTCTGACTTGAAATGACTATATAATCAACAAAAGCAGTCGAGTGAATAGTCGAACTAAAGGCTCAACGCCATAGCGGTGACAGCCAATTGTTAATAGTGTATATTCACCTGAACTCACTTCATGACTACTGAAACGTGACGTCAGCTCAGATCACAAATGTGGCGGTCTGAGGCGTTGTTAAAACTACATGCAAGTTCTCCTGGTCAAACGTATCACCTGATGAGTTAACTCACCTATTACGTATATATTTCAACTTTATTTTTGGTATGAATCTCATTCTAAAAATATTTTTTATTTTTGTATTTCATGATATTTTCCGTGCCTTTTACCGATAGTCTGTTTACCAAACAGCTGTGGGTGTGAAATCATTTTAAACGCATTAAAACTAAAAAATAATTGTGGATTTTACATTTTTAATGAAACTAGCTATATATTCATTCAATGTAACGTCATATTCCTGTAATAACTCTAATCTGGGGTACTCTCTTCTGTTTTTTTAATACTCTAATTATTGATTGTAAGGATAAAGATAGTATAATGATATTCTGAAAAAAAAGGGTTGAGTAAATAACACGTGCGTGTCTTGTTTTAAAAAGTATAAGAGTTTAAAATGTAGTATTTATGATATCGTTTTGTTTACTCTATCCGCAAGGACGGAACTCTCAAAATGCTATCCGTGTGTTTCACAGTTCAGTCAAAAATGTCAGATTAATTGACCGTGACAGTAGGGCTTCACGTGTCGCTAGTCATGTACAAAACAACATAACGTATATAGGTATAATCCTGGTTTGATACCGAACTACAACCCCCATCCTCCACCCTCCCCCCAAACCCCACCCCATCCCTCATTCCGTGTATTCGTATCAGGTCATAACCTTGTATCACTGGAAGATACGATTTAGCAATTGGAATGCAGTGTTGCAGTACATCCTATTAAGAAGTGAGCAGTTTCCTTGACCTACAGGTAAGTTCTTCTTGCCAAAAACTGAATGGCGTAGTTTGGTATGACCTTTCATATACCATACAGTCCAAAGTCGAAAGACTAATAAAATATAAGCTTACAGCTTGTAAAGACAGTAATACAACTTGGAGTTTTTGAATATCATCACCATTTGTTCTACTGGAAATGTTTGCAATGTGAAAGAAAATCGTCACACTAAGTTTTACCTCTACACTATTTTGATATGATTTTCGTTCTTTACAATAAAAGTATATATTAGCGTTTAACAGTAACTTTTAATGAAAACCATCTTGAGTTATAGATCAAAAATAACGAATAAACTTCGGTCAGAGAGAGAAAAACTACAGAAAATATCTCCATATTGTTTGCGGATACCATATTAGCAATCGTTTATTCAGACAAATTGATTCTGAATAGCTTCAAAAACTAATGGCGTGGTAAATAACAATCGGTATAGTACACCGCGCCTACTATTATGAAGAGCATAATGATCGTACACTACTGTCAACGTTAGAGGTGACTAAGGACATGAACTTACCAAAGTATAAACCGCCGTCCAAATCGAACCAGCTCGAACGCTGCAACAACAACATCGTACGATCAAGGACATGATTAAACGACTCTCTGAGGTACGATTTAAAAAATTATAACATTTTCTAAATCCTTCGTCACTACATTTAATTTGGACTTTGACGACTGGCGACTAGGTGATATGAGGTGTACCTTAAAAGAATGTCGTCCCATTTATTGTTTGCACTCCCTCTGGGGCACAGGCATATTCATAGCACACTTAATACACTTCAAGATAATAACAACTATACGTTGAATCTACCTGCTACCGGATTGTTCGTGTTTTAAACATCACGGAAGTTTACAAGACGTGAATGTTTGTATGAGATTAAAACAAGTTTATAAGTGTGAAATTAGAGGGAGGTATACACTTTGTTTGAACAGCTAATGTAAGAACGTGGAAAGGCTGTAGAACCCATCCTACTGTACCATGAAGCGAAGGTAAATAAAAGTAATAATATAATGGTGAATACCCATTGAATGATGACAATAAAGAATCACTGAAGAGATAGTGAATAGTGTGAAAGGAAGACCTCTTCAATAAAATTTGTGCTTTCATTGACGGCATTGTATTTACTGGTGATAAATTGACTAGATATATATCGAAGAGAATGGGTGGAGTGTGAAAGAGATTATACCGTGTGTATTGTTGTTACTGGAAACATATGACAGTCCATGACAATAGACAAACTTTAAGCCGTGTTTATGTCGTTGTTTGGTGATGGTAGCAGAAGTTTGCCAGGACGCCTTTACTTTGAGTTCTTCACCGTGACGTCCTAATTACAATGGTCCGGGAATACAATAAACGATTGTATGAGTCAACAACATCCAACAAACTGATTTGTTTGCTTGAAACGTCAAATTAATTTATTCCATTGAGGTCATGAGTAATTATATAGTTGCTTTGCTTTGGTGCTCGTGGGTTTTGTGTGTATTTACGTATACGTACATGTGTGAGCTCGCTCGTGTGAGATACACACATTTACACATACACATAGCCATACACATAGACATAGACATAGACATACACATACACACACATGCACACACATACATACATACATACATACATACATACATACATACATACATACATACATACATACATACATACATACGCACGCACGCACGCGCACACAGACAGACAGACATACATACATGCATACATACATACATACATACACACACATACATACATACATACATACATACATACATACATACATACACACACACACGTACGTACGTACGTACGTACGTACGTACGTACATACATACATACATACATACATACATACATACATACATACATACATACATACATACATACATACGCACGCACGCACGCGCACACAGACAGACAGACATACATACATACATGCATACATACATACATACATACATACACACATACATACATACATACATACATACATACATACATACATACATACATACATACATACACACACACACGTACGTACGTACGTACGTACGTACGTACGTACATACATACATACATACATACATACATACATACATACATACATACATACATACATACATACACACCCATAGACAGACAGACAGACAGACAGACAGACAGACAGACAGACAGACAGACAGACAGACAGACAGACAAGGGGAGGGAGACACGGAGAAGCGCACATGACGAATGTTCATATAGTAAGTTAGACACAGTTTACACACCTGGAGCAAACAGTAAAATGATGTTTTTGTCAAAGATACGTCAAATGTACTCACCAATTATTAATGAAATGTGATAATTACGTAGATGGTTATTTAGTATTAAATACTTCGCTAAGGTCACTGTACACGCCTTGTTTCAGTGTGAATCGTTACGTCAATTGAACTTCTCACCATTAACACCGACTAAATAAAGTTGCGAGGAAACTATCAATTACTTTCAGATCCCCATGTTCTACACATATCTCTATGTAGTACAGTTGATTCGGTTAGGCTAAACTAAACTCAAATGTTTGTTTCCGATAAAAATAAAATAGGGTAGGTGGGTAGGGAATTTATTAATTTTTAAGTTTATATATATATATTTTTAATTATTTTGACCCAAATACGATATACTCGTTGGTCAAGGTACTTCCGTAACAGTCGATAAGGAGTAAAAGAAGTAGTGTTCAGAAGTGCTGTTATAGACTGGAAAGACATCGTTTCGCTATAGATCTGTTGTGTGATTTTCTAAAAAAGCAACCAAAGATACGTTGGCAAGAAAATCTACAGGGAAATAAACGTAAATTGTAATTGTACGTTTTTGCATGTAGAAAATGTTTGAGGTCGATCGGCAGCTTAAACGAGTGTCTGTTGGGTTATTGGAAATACACTTTTCTTATTTGGCCTTACAATATCAAAATGTTTTTGACGTTCGACAGCATAAAATGAAAATTTCAACCAAATTTAAAAGTACAGTCCCATCTATGAATGCAAAGATGGAGATAAAACGTTTAGCCGAATAAAGTAGAACTTGAGGAGAGAATGTATCAATTGCCACTAGAGGACGCACTTCAGGCTGTCCACATTCTATCATTTGCATTAGAGACAAATGCGATACTTGTAATGCTGCAGCACAGGGGCGTGTAATATTTCATAGATTGTTGTTTTCCAGGTCTACAGGCTAAATATAACAACATTTTGACTATATAGTCCTACCTTCGTAGTATAGAGATTGATACATTTGTAGCAGCAGGATTCGTACGATATTTTCCTAAGAAAACGGCATTCTAAGCAAAAACATGCATCTCTGTGTGCTGCAGTGTATGTAATGTATTATTTATGTATAATGATAAACATTAAAAATAATTGTGGTCACGGTGATAGAATTACCAAAACGGCACTGTTCTTTTGTCCACTAAAATGACAATGTTAAAATATGAATCAATAAAATGAAATCAAACTACAGAATTTGTATTTATAATCATACTTTGTCATATGTATTCGTACAATGAAATTTGTGGTGGTTCTGTGAAACTCGGGTTAAAATGGCATTCCGAACATCAACAACATTTACAAATTACTAAAAAAACAACCAAAAAAACCCCAATACATTCTGTAAAATACCGTGACACTACAACAACATTATGACCCATTTAAAATACGAACAGAAGTCGGACAAAACTGTTTTTGAAACGATTATGGACGGTAAGATATCAAGCAATCGGTACACCGGGTGATAAATGTCACTGATTATAGACTTTGACTTCCTAGTAGCACGGGCTTTGAAAAGACACTCGAGAGATGGTAACTCATCCCAAATTGATATTAGCGGCTGTCTTAACTAATATGTTTACTCTATAATAACAGTAATATAGTAGCAGCTTGTAAATTTTGTACTTGTACGAATTCATTGATCCCTTATCTATTCTGAAAAAAATAATTACCGACGTTCACATTTCACAAATGGGCGGTGAAACATAGACCTTAGCAGAAATTGCTGAAACCCGTCAAAATCATTTGTAAGCTTGACTTATTGGTCATGTTACCTTTAATATTGAAACCATATATATATGTTGATTACACAGGAAATCACTTTGAGTACTTTAGAAGACGAGGTATTTTTTTCCTAATCGTGCTCTTTATAAGGAATTTGAAATGAAGATACCTCTCACAAAACCATCCATAAAATACAATGTAACAGGTTGGACAAAACTAAACTACAAAACTAAGTATAACCGCTGTGGCGGTAATATACTTATCAAAATGCATTGAACCCGCACCACGCAATTCTTCACGCGACTTGTTTCAATTAAGCCTTCCAATTAACCTCTCTAGTGTGATCAAACTTTAAGTACGTCCATTTGTCGAGGCGATTACGTCGAATGCAAATGTCATTTGAAGGCTACAGATGTATCAGCGTCTAAGAGACCACGGAGAATTGGTTGAAGGGTGTTGTATCGTGTTTTAAACCAGGACGAGTGTGTGGCTAGGTCGTCAGAGTCAATTTGGAATTACTTGAAAGCTTCAGCTGAATATTCCCTGGAGAAATTTCGAAATCGGGAGAGAGGAAAATTGCTAGTGTGTTAACCAGAGGCTAAAGTTCCACTAATGAGTCTATTCCTTTCATTCCAGATACATACATAATTATCATAGCCCATTCCTAGTCAAAAATTAACACAGTTGGGACACTTTGCCGTTAGAAATAGAAAACAAACAAGTAAATTTTTTGTCTTCAGGTTGATCTACACCATGAACGTTTTAAACTGGGTATTCAGATTGTAGAGGGCGCACATCACCGTATCTCTAAAAAGTAACAATTTTACCAGTACACTGCCATACCATTATTGAATTGAATTGAATTGAAATTTATTCCACCAGAAAAGGAAACTATATACACAAACTTTGAAAGCGACGGATAGAACATTTCTGGTGAGGGCCATGGAAATAGTTCGTAGGAACTAATCAATGTCCATGGACCGTACATGTAGATAATAAGTACAAATTTGGGCTGGTACGAGTTTCACAATAACAACAAAAATATAATTCTTAGTAAATAAAGAGATATGTTGGTGACAAAAATAAATGGAAGCTTATTACAGTAACGGGGGAAAAATAGTAAAATAAGAATAGGTAACAAGCACAAGTTCTAATATACAGAAATAAAATTACAGTGGCAAATTGAAAGAGACAACAGATAAAGGTTATTCCCTCAGAAGATACTGCTTTAAGTTTTTCTTAAAGTTATGTCTATTGTTTATCGTTCTTATGTATAAACAATGCACGAATGTTTGGTTCTCGAGTATGTAACAAAATCCGGACAGAATTCGTAGTTCTTCAGTCAGAGAAAGATTGAGAAAGAGTATAAAAATAGCTTTTTGATCAATATTTTATTTTGTATGGTTTCTCTTTCCACATGTTTACTATCTTGCACTATGCATACTCCAACGAGACGCTGTACCATGCCAGTCGGTGACAGGTCTAGGTAGTATTTTCATTTTTTTGGTGAAATTCGAGTGGCTAGAATTAGTCAATTAGTAACTTTTCTCTAACTTCTGGAACTCAACCAAGTTCTTCTCAACATTTCTACTTATTAGAATATTTGTGTTGAATTTTTGTTCATTTTCACTTTTTTTTGTTATAGGTGAATAATTTGATTTCATCAATCAACAACAAACGATTATTTTCTTGATGAAGAAGATGTGAACTGCAGGACAAGCATGTATCGTGTTCAAGTATTCTTATAATGAATCTGTTTATCTTCTCGGATCTGCTGTGAGAAATGTAAACGCGGGCCTGGAAAGTTTCTCTGTCGATCAAGGCCTTATCATGACGATTATTCGGCATGCATATGGCTGTTCCCGTAGACCGATGTGTCTGTAGTGAGTCAGGGTCTACGAGGATATACAAGACACAACTATTAATTCAAATTACAAATTTAAATACAGAGCTTGTAAGAAAGCAGGGCCTCGTTTCTTTGGACGAACTAATTCAAATTTCGTATTAAAGTCTCAGACATCCGTGCATACAATAAAATCTCTAGTACACCGACAAACTAAAGGTGGATAGAAGAGAGACCCCACATAAATGTAATTTCTAAAAAATTCATGCCATGGGTGGGTTAGACACCTGTTCCTTACATGAATTTGAATGAATGCTTCATGTCAACCCTTGTTTTGTTAGAAACGCGGACTGAAATATTAACTATACTATTGATAGACAAGAAACTCTGAGTAGAATCTAATTTAGCTTCGTAAGAGAGAATTCGACGCTTTTCAGAGCTGATATGAAATACAACACATAAAACTGAAGTAAATCACTTTATGTGTTTGTCACACTAATTTATAACATTTTATATTTAGTGTAAAAGTATACGCCTTCAATTGTCTCTATTATAAGTCTATTTCATGTATGTGGCCTTGCTAATGTTGTCAATTTGCAAACCGTGTTTTCTGCTAACGGCAGATTGATTACAGATAATAATTGCATTCACAACTGTGATTATATTAGCTCCCAAAGAGATCTAGATAATGTTTTATGACATCTGTCTTACTATAGTCATTGACTATTTACTTCCTTTTCACTGCTAGCATTGTTTTTTTCCTTTACAAATTTTATTCAAATTTTGCCAAAAAATAAAGTATACAAACCACAAGACACACTCACAAAAAGACCGGACAGAATTAGGAAAAAGAAGAGAAGGGGGTTGCTCTGGAAAGAAATTTTTACATGTTATGTACATAGCTCTCGAAATTACAATTTAACTTGTTCCATGCATGACCACTTTTGGAGATGCACTTCAATCTTGCCATTTTTATTGGCTATTTGTTTTTCGACGTTTTGAGCATATTTCACATTACAGCAAAAACGTTTAATATTCGGAATAGTCTTCTGTAGCTTGCAATTGTAAAGACGTTGCTTTCCAAGGAGTTATAGTAAAAAATGTACTATTCTTGAAAATTCTGTACAACCAAGAATTACTTGTTGACGAGAAAGAATCGCAGGACCTATTACATTCCTAAATACATTTTGGAAAGAAGTCAAAAATAGACGGGAAAATTCACATTGGTAAAAAAGATGGTCTCTTGTTTCTAAACCCCTTTGGCAAAATGTACACCTAGGGTTATCAACGATAGGAGAAGTCATTCTGAACAGATCATAATTAGTGTACAAAATGCCATAGAGTAACTTAAATTGAAATTCCCTTAACGTAATGTCAATTGTCGCTTTGAAAGGATGAGAATAAAATGCTGGAAATTGCGAAAATTCCATGTCAAATTCTCTCATGCATTCTCTCATGCAATACAATGCTCCACAAGGCACTTGAATTTTTGCCTTGCTGAAAATTTCCTTTCCCACCTTGAGGCCGATATTTATAGCCTTTTTACTCATTCTCCATTGATAAATATTTTGGGTACACAGTTGTAAGAAAAAACCTGAACAATAATCGAACCAGTCCTTGGAGTAATAACTTTCAATTCTAATGGGAGAGCACTAAAAATCCTAGTTAAATGAAACATTTGGAAGCCTAACAAATGCCAGTTTGTTGAGAGGGTGGTGTATCTTACTTGAATATTATTTTTAAAAAAGATCACTAATTGTACTGATTCCTTTTCTATGAATTTCGGCGAGATAAACAGATTTATTTCCAATTAAAATATATCTTTGTTATTCCAAACATGAGTTTGTGGCCTGGTCTTTTCTATCCATATCTTGCAATTCAGCCCATGCTTGCAAGGCCTCATGATAAAAATTTGAAAGGCAGATTTTTAATTTATCTATGGAATAGTTACAACTGAATAAAAAGTTACCTCCAACGGATTTCAATCTATTAAGAAAATAATCCTTCCAGACGTGAACAACAGAGGGGTCAAAATACATTTTAACCACATAATACGAAAAACCTTTAACATGGTAAAAAAACGTCTGGTGCTTTGAGTCATCTATTATCAACATCTGAGATCATTACATTTCTAGCAATATGATCATGACCATTCCAAATAAAATTAAAGAATTTTCTGTTTACTGTAGCAAGAAGATCCCTAGGTGCATGTGACATTCTCATAATATAAACTAATTTAGAAATAGCAAGACTCTTAATTATCTGTACCTTTCCCAACAATGTTAAGTTTCGCTGTTTCCAGAAATTTAAAGTAGAGTCTATGCTTTTAATAGGCTTAGAATAATTCAAGGTGGTAGCCCAATCCTTATCATATGAAATATAAATCCCAACAATTTTTAAAGGAGTGGAAGGCCATTTAATGCCAAAGGGAGTATCTTTCCTTCTCATCCATGACCCCAACCAGATAGCTTGTTTTCTCAATGTTATTCTTAAGCCCAGAAATCTTACCAAAACCATCAAGTAATTCAAAAAGGCCAGGCACTGAAGCTTACCCCCCCCCCCCCAACAGGTTAGGTCATCAGCAAAGGCACAGTCAGTAACTTTAGTATCTTTAATTCGAATAACTTTTATATTGAGATCGAACCTAAATGCTATTAAGAAAACTTCAAGGGCAAGAATAAAGAGAGTGGGGACAGAGGGTCTCTGACGTACCCTCCTCCCAACCTTAAAATATCCTGTTGTATATCCATGATTGATGACGGAGCTTTCTACTTTAGAATAAAATGTTTTCATCCATTGAATCAAAGAGGAGTCATAATTGAAAGCTTTTAGACATCTATGTAAATAATTCAATTCAAGAGAATCGAATACTTTTTCAAAATCGATAGCTACCATAATACCTAGATTCCGTTCTTTTGTACATAAGAGTATTACTTCTTCAATTAGACGGACAGTCTGAGATATCCCTTTAACAAAGGCTGACTGAGTGTGGAGGATGAGATTTGGAAGGACCTTTTCGAACCGTTTTGCAATACTGCTAGCATTGTTTACAGATTTATAGCATTGAGAGAAACTAATACTTTTACACTTGATATGGATGTTATAACGATTGTGGTAAATCATGCAAACGCTTTAATTGAGTGTCAAGAGTTACATTAACACCGTCTTTGTCATTGCCAGTATCTCGTCTTCGTTCTATCAAATCACTCACATTTAAACAGGTAATGATGTGTGCACGTGATGAAAATGTTATTCCAAATGAAATAAACACAAAAGACGACATTCTCTCACGCAAACGTCAACTCGACTGTTGCCGAACTTTCATACATTGGTGAGAGTTTAGGTAGGTTAAAAATGTGGTTTTATCACTGATATATATATATATATATATATATATATATATATATATATATATATATATATATATATATATATATATATATATATATATATATATATATATATATATATATATATATATATAATTGACTGGGTGTTGATAAAACCACATAAAAGTGCTCAATACGGTTAGTAGAGCGAAATATATACAGGTTTTGAAAATTTGAACAGAATTACATGCTATATACAAGTTTTTATACACACCTTACGAAACAGTTCTGTAGGGTCAATAGCATGTAATTCTGTTCAAATTTTAAAAACCTGTATATATAAATTAACAACGTAAGCAAATTCATACATTAAGTCAATTTATGAACTATTTTGACCTGGAATTTCAATAAACTATAGATAATGTCATGTCATGTCATATAGGCCAATAGTTGTCCTGAAGCATTAAGATCAGGATAACACAATTCTACAATCTGATTTGACATGAATTGGGCAAAATATCATAATATGTGGGAACAAAAGAGAATTTATTAAAATGAAATTTCTTTATGTTAGGAATATCACTAACAGAAAATTAAAATACATAACTACTAAAAACTTAGAGAAGATATGACTAATATAATCACATATAGAAACAGACAAAACAAACAAACTAAAGGGAGCTAGGTAAGAAGAGTGAGAATTTGTTTTAAAAAGTACACTTCAAATGTTAGTAGTCAAAAGATCTAAGCTCTAAACTATTCTATATTAGTTTTAACAAAATCCTTTCTCTTTTCACTTGTATCAATAAGGTATTGGTTGATATGATTATCTATTTGTTTACTATAGACTCATTGTAATGTTTCGTACTTAGATGTAACAAAGGAAGGGAGCACCTTACTAGGCTTGGCACAGTGTAGTTTGGTTTGATCTGGGGACGAAAATGAAGGCGGAGCAGATGTGCTAAGTAGCGCCCGGGTTGTCCCTCTGTGTTACAATCTGCTTAAGATATCAGCAGCTTCTGTGGAACATGTAGGGTTTATTCTCTTGATGATAAAGAGGTCTCAGACCACTATAGAGAATATATAGTGGTCTCAGCTATAATGTATGTAAAGTACAATACTGAATAGTAACTATATTGCGCAGCTACCACGCAAACAGTTCAGTAAAACTGAATACACAAATAAATACTCATGGCGTCTTACAGATGTTTTCATTATGAAAGAAAACGTGATAAAAACCACTCAAGAAACATATGTATCTTTCTTTAACTGTGGAAGTGCTGATATGACGAGACAGGAACTTAAAGATAAACAACATAGATGGCAAATAGAAAAATATATCTGGCTATTGAAAGATGCCCTTAAGACAGTATTCGTGATAGCGAACATCTGAAAGGAACAAACTTTTGGTTTGAAGTTATATCTCCAAAACAAACCTTGGAATGATATTCATTATCCCATAGGCTTGCTTCTTTATCTCAATAACGTACTTCGTGGTTGATAAAAGATTGTAGTGGTTCTTTGAGACGGGAAGTTACTAGACATTATTTCACCCTTACAAATCAGGTCATTATAATTGTGTAAAGCAGCGTGCAAGTAAAGGGATTATTCATTCAGCAACATTGAGTATTTCTAACTGTGTAGTTTAGACTATCCATGTAGTCATCCAAACTCATCCTCTCTTTGTACATAGCGAATTAATGGGATATGTGTACTAGTGCCGTTTTATGCTACGCATCACTGTCTAAAAGCTGAACTTGCTTATTGCCATAGTGGTATACCTTGAATGTCACATAAGTCTTGTATTTTTGTAAAGGTCACAGTGTTTTCAACGCCTGTTGTCATAGTTTCATCCGTGACATCAACTGAAATAGCAGACAATACACATCGAAAAGAATATTGTTACACCGCCACTGATAATTTGGTTTTATACAGACTGTCATGCTTGTTAGACGTTATGTGTGGTAATGTCGTCAGATTCAAAATGTGTTTCTGAATTAGCTTGATGATGTGATCCATTCAAACACTCAATACTAAAACGATTTCAGATTATAAATTATGTACCAGGGTAGTGATGGAGTGAACTTGCTTATTGCCATAGTCGTATACCTTGAATGCCACATAAGTCTTGTATTTTTGTAAAGGTCACAGTGTTTTCAACGCCTGTTGTCATAGTTTCATCCGTGTCATCAACTGAAATAGCAGACAATATAAGATTTGATACACATCGAAAAGAATATTGTTACACCGCCACTGATAATTTGGTTTTATACAGACTGTCGTCTGCCGGCCTGCCGCCTACCCACCCGCCCGTCCTTCAGTGATTTTATAATGAAAATGCAATTTAAATAACTGATGGATGGAAAATGCACATTTTATTCTCATGAATTCAAACATTTCATTTTGATAAAAATGCCCTGACCACCGTGGGTGTCAAATTAATGAGTGTTATATGTATGCACTAATATGATTTTATGCAACCATGGCTTCACTAGAATCGTCAGTGACTATAGAGATCCGGAATCACATCTCCATCAAAATTTGATGAATTCGCCTTTGTGTCATAGGAAGTTTTTTTTTAAAACCATGCTAGTACTTTTAGATGTCATTTCTTGTTAAGCAAAGAAAACAAACACACACACACACACACACACACACACACACACAACAGGAATGTAAACATAACTCCTGTCTAAAACCCATTGGCGGAGGAATACCTAATAATCAATATTGTGTGTGGGGGGGGGGAACCCATTGCAATCACTTCAAAGGCACATAATAAAGGCCACGAGCTTTAGTAGAAACCAAAATGTACGGAACACTATATTTCAAAAGCAACATCTATGTAATGACAATGAATAATACAATGTCAATCATTTGATGTAACAAGCTGATGGACATTTTAGGTCAACGAATAAAGTGCTTTTGACTTTTTGATGAGCTCTTTGTTTTAAACGGTTACGTTTGAACAAATAAGGGTTAAAGACATCAAAATCTTTTCCCTGTAGACGCAAGTCAGTTCGCCTTTCGGAATCGTCTGCTATCCGCCGGGCATGTCGGCAGATCAGCCGTTCCGTTATCTGTATCAAGCTTATCGCCTGTCAGCCGTCACAACACAGGATTCAACTTCTACCTTCAGGTCACATACTATTTCAGATAATAATGTTGTCTAATCTTTTATGAATGTATACCGCTGGATAACGTCAGCCAGGTGGCCAACTATATAACAGACTAAAATCCCTGGTTATTATCATCTTTGCTACACATGTATTCATCAGAAACAGTATATGAAGATAGTTGTTTATATGATAGACACTTCTTTTATTTTTACGAGGAAAG
Source organism: Glandiceps talaboti (assembly GCF_964340395.1). Lineage (NCBI taxonomy): Eukaryota > Metazoa > Hemichordata > Enteropneusta > Spengelidae > Glandiceps > Glandiceps talaboti. The sequence continues at coordinate 16,531,493 of NC_135564.1, read as the reverse complement.
AGATGACTATCATTTAATTCTGTCGCAAAAGTCTTTATCTGGCATGAATATTTTGCGTCAAATATCTCTTGCCACTGCATTACTAGATAACACATCGTTAGTATCAAGTTTCTGCGAACAGAACTGTTTGGGGAAATTGTGAAACATCAAAAAGGGTCCAAGTATGCACGGAGGTATAGACGTTTAGCTGGAAATGTGTCACCATTACATTTGATGCTTCGAGGTATAAAAGTACTGCTTGTGCATAAATCTTCTTAGCAGCTGTATGGAATTGGGATATTAGTGATCGGGCGGAAGTATTCAGAAATATATCAATTAATAATTGTTTGAAGAGTGACTCCTCCTGACACGTCACCCATCATATGTTGATATCCTGGACTACTATATTATATGTTTACACGATGTTTCAACTTCAATCGTGCTGATACAAATTGACCCCTCCATCGATCCCCTGAAACATGAAGTTAAATTCACGAGCCCCTACCACTAGCTAGTAGCAAAATTACTTCAGGAAACGACACTTCCTGTACAGATCGAGTTCTATTCGGTACTTTTATGCGTATGAGGCTGACATTTCAGTACTTTTCCATTAGCGCCTGTTCAAGCGGATTACACGTCTGAAAAATAGTTCAGATTGCGAGTCGGAAGACATTTAAATATACACTCCTCTCTCCTCCCCTCCCTCCACACACACAACACAGCACATATACACGTACAGCACACATACACACTGCAGTTACCCACCACGCCAAGTAAACAACCACAGGCACTCAAAACGAATACGGGTATGAATATAGTAAGTAATCATTTATTGATGTCGTGGGAGAGTAGTTGAATTTTGTGAAATGATTCCCGATAATTATTTCTTTCTCGCCCTTAGGCTTGCATTGGGAGTTACACAACATTACTTTCCAGCGACAGAAACATACATTACTATCATGAGCATGATGTGCGGCAGAACATAGGCGCCTGTATATCCCCTTCACAAACGAAAGATGAGTCCGTGTTCTAACGCCATCATGGTAAAAAAGAAGAAGACAAAAACCAATCGTCTGGCTAAGATAACCTTACCGTAGAGATAGCAGACTGGAAGCTATAGTGGTTTGAAATTTCACTTTGCATTCAAGAATCAAGCCTTAGCTGGTGGTGACAATGACTACAAGATAACTTGTTCATAGCCATTTGTGAACTCTCCTGCGTGTATGAATAACCCTAAGTAATCACTATAGGTATGGAAACACAAAATAAAGTAAAGTAATCAGGTATCAATGTCGTGGGCGAATAGTAGAATTTCGGAGATGGGTCCTATAATTATTTCTCTCTAGCCCATGGGCTTGAAATATGATTTAGTTGAAACTCCTTTTCATATTTCCTATACAATGGTTCTGATACAAAAACCACTTGAATGATTTTGTGTTTGCTGTTTGATTTAAGAGTAGAGTAGAGCAGAGTAGAGTAGAGTAAACTAGTCTAGAGTAGACTAAATTAGAGTAGAGTAGAGTAGAGTGGAGTAGGAGTAGTCTAGTTGAGTGGGGGGGGGGGGGGGTAGAATTTGAGCTGAGCTGAGCTGAGCTGAGCTAAGCTGACGAATAGTACAGTACAAGGCAAGGCAGTACAGTACAGTACAGTACAGTACAGTACAGCAGTACAGTACAGTACAGTACAGTACAGTACAATGGATGCGGTACCGTGTAGTGCAGTGCACGTGGCAGATCAGAGTCCTGACGATTCGAATAAAATATTCAAACGGAATTACAAATGATCGGATAACGTCGACGTGTTAATGACAAGATCTGTATTGGAATAGTTCAGTCCACCCTAATGCATTGTACCTAACTCCTTATTTAATAGATCTCCAACATGGTGATTATATTTCAAAGTATTGATTACTTAAAATTTGGCTGGCACCTTGTTTAACCCTTGGGCATGGCAAGTAATCCTTTTGTGAACTTTTTCTGATCTTGATATTGATCACATCATTGGTTTTATTTACGTTGAATATACTACACCATTGAGTGTGCACAGCGTGTTTCATTGCAACAGCCCTAATGAGGAATACCATGACAAAGCGATGCCCTCCATACCCGGAAGTGAGACGAAGACACACAGACGGATGTGCGTAGCAACCTTCTTGAGTGCCCAGTATGGCATATTGAACGGTATGCAAATTGTTTAATCTCGAAGAATCAATTAATAGTTATCCAATATGACCATTATATATGGAAACAACAGCTCTATTAGGCAAGGAATATATGGTATATGAAGTTACAACAAGCAACATCACAACGGTCAGATAATATATAATCTGCATTCTTTCAAAACATTGACAGATCATGTATTTCAGTACTAATTAAATATTTGTTTTGAGAACCATTAAACTTCATTACAGAGGATAAAATGAAGCAGGGGCGAATTTCAAATGTAAATGTATACCAAAGGCATTATGTGTAGAATATAGACCACAGTTTTATTCCACAAGTGATAGAATAGTATCATGATAAGACTGTGTGCAATGATTGTTTTTAGCGAAACTTATTTATTTTTTTTAATTCGTAAAATTAAAATATATAGAAACATGAATTACACTGAATGCTAACACAACCATATAGATGAATACTCTTGTATCACTGTTTACCAACTTGTTTGACCTTGACTCCTGCTTTCAAGGTCAAATATCGCATACTATGATAACCTGACGCCACATAACCAACACAATGTAAGTCATAAACTGTACTAGAATTATTCTTAAACCTATTTGTACTGGTGAATAGAAAATTAACGCTAAAGTCAAAATAATTCAGACAAAACTTTTGATTTTGTGATTTCTCAAAAAGACTTAACTGAGTCATTTTTTATAAAATATTTGCAGTATATTTGAGATGACATGCTATTTTTCCCGTTCACATGTCCGTGTGCTTTATATTTTAATGGTGATGTGATATACACCGCATACTGAATCATTCTCACACAAACCTTTCCTGCCTAAGGCAATATTACTGGTTCAATAACCATTTTGGAATGTTCATTTGCGCCTTCTTCTTGCATGTAGAGCACTGTACTCTGTGCGGTACTTCTGTGATGTTTGTGCTATCGTATATTTGAATTGTAATTCAGTCATGGGCTCCAAATTTCGCGAGCATGAGCGAGCAGACGATTCAACCAAATTGCTTTACTCACTTTGTAGTCTTCAAGTTGATTTTTCTCCTATCGCCAATTAGCCCCCATTCCTAATTCCCTGTCACATCACTAAAATGGGCTGAATACCTCCGTCTGAATGGGACACAGCAGTCTGACTGACGCCAAAAGATGATCTAAGAAGCTAAGGAGGCGTGTGGCAAAACGTGATTTTCCACAATTTTTATTGTGATTCTGTTCATTCTAAACTGAAAATCTAAAAATCTGGATATGCCGCAAGTACATTTTTGCTTCTTAAACATTTCGAAATGAATTCACTCGTTTTCTCTGATTAATTCTAAACATGTGCAAAACACCGGAAACGCATCTATGTATCCAAAGAAGTACAATAATTCACAAATGTTGTACATGTTCTGATAAAAAGCTTTTACAAAAAGTACAAAATGGTTACAAAAACTACCTTTGAATGTATATTCCGTGCAAACAGTTCAATCTAGTTTAATGCACTCAGCTTCAGATTGAACAAGTTGACAATCCTCTTCCTGACTGTGTTTACCGAGATAATCTTGTGATTGTTTTACATGGTCACGGAAACAAAACGGATAAGAAGCCCACTGGTGCGTTCCCACTATGTTTAATTCCTTGTGCTCAAGGTATTTTACAAGTGGATGATTATCTTTTTCTAAAGCAGTTCACATATACTTCACATCCGTTTATGAAACGTGAAGCATGCATGTCAAGGTTTTTGTATACCTAAGGCATTGTGTGTTGAACTTTTGTCTTCAACATTGTAAAACAAACAAACTAGATGAGATATAGCTAGTGGTAGCCTCCATGTCAACTGGATGTCGCCCTAGCAGGCGTTCACTCCACACAGCCTGCAAACTTAGTAATACAAACTCCGTACTTGTGACCACACCTCCTTATCTGATATATTAATATCGAGTTCACAGGCTATGTGGAGAGAAGATTTACCAGGTCGAATATCCAGTCTTCTGCGGAGGCAAGCGAGTGATGGACAATGCAAGTGCGTAAATAATAGAATTCCTAGTCGAAAGGGATTGAGGATTTGACACAACGGAAACTACAGTATAATTTTTATATTTCTCATATCTATGAAACACGCTTCACTTCCTTATAATATAATTATCAAATACTTCTGGTGATACATATAATTCTTCCATCGGTTGCAATTAATTTGCATGGTATGAACATACTAGGAAAAAAACCCACAACATTACTAACAACACATCATTAGATGCCACTGTGTAGTGTAACATTTCTATCAAATCAACTGATATCTCACAGCCTGATTTGGGCTTAGGTCGTCATTCTGATTTCAATGCTTCAACCATAGACTCTGTGGAGGGTCTATGCTTCAACAAATATATTAGAATTGCCTTCATGTCTTTAGATAGCCCAAATGATTCTTCTCTGTATCTCTGTCCCCTCGCGTCTTAATTTTACAACCCGGACCACAGCCTTGTTTTGAGTCCCACGGAAGTATGTCTGCACCATACATTCTCAGTTCTATACTTTAGTATTTGTACTCGACGATACTCCCGTATACACTGTAGATTCATATGCTGAAGCTGCAAGTCCACCTTGTTGTGATCCACGCCGTTCAATTGAAGCGTCGTTACGTTGCTGCAAATGTATATAGCTATTGGTGAGATTGTACAACATAAAATGTAGCAGTGGAAACTTTTGATTATGTTCATCATCTTCGTATGTATGTATGTATGTATGTATGTATGTATGTATGTATGTATGTAAATATGTACAGAAATGTTCAGGTTTTAACCTAACATTTCTGTATCTCGCCGATTTTTCCTTTGAAAAAGAATATTTATTCGAAACGTCGGATTTAACAGCTATTTATACGGACTGATTTATAGTTCCATATGCATTTCTATGTATGTATGTATGTATGTATGTATGTATGTATGTATGTATGTACTTACGTACGTTCGTCTTTCTGTCTGTCTGCATGGATGTATGTATGTATGTATGTATGTATGTATGTATGTATGTATGTGTGTGTGTGTGTATTGAGAAATGACGCTTAAGAAATAAAACATGAATAATAATAATAATAATAATAATATATTAATTAATATTCTACTGTGACTCTTTCACTAATGCATGCGTATATCTGCATGTCTTTATTTATCAATAACGTAATTTAGTACTTTTTTATTTAATCACACATCCATGGCAATACATGTATGTATTCCCTCTCATCAGATATCGTATCAAGCGTCAACTACGGACTGTAAATGTCACTACTATAGCCACAAACTTGATTACTTTCCAATCCGGAGTTATCAGAAATCAAATTGATCAATTTCCAGAAAATATGACGCAGACCTAAATATCCTCAACGTTTTGGTGATAGTATTGGCATAATGAGGATTGCAGCTTTAGGGGCAAGAAAGAGAGAGAGAGAGATTTGATGTCTAGTTTATTATGCCTGACTGACTGACTCATAAATCAACCAACCAAAATTAATCTTACCCTTCGGTTGTTTCTTGCTGTTCCTCTCCCAGCTTTCAATTCCTGGTATTGTGATATAACGCAAATAAGTCCATAGATCTATTAAAATAACATGATGTAGACGATTTTAACCAATATATGCACTACAATATGGAACAATTTTACTTCTCCAAAAAATCCCAATTTTTGTTTTACTAAAGTATATACCTAGTCTCCACATAGACCCAGGGAAGAGCAAGCATCACGGATGGTAAAACATAACTCTAACTTTCAACAATTTCATGTTTGATTAATATTTAGCTTTGTTAAAATTTTAGATGTGTCACGCGAGGTCACTGTAAGCTGTCATGCATCAATACTTAGGACAATATTTGCATTTCGCGAATCGTGTTCGTCTGACATGACAACATTAAGTTTCATTAGAGGATCACCAGTTTCAAATAATGACTAATTACATGGCAGCTGGAAGAACAATGGTGCGATCAAATTGTTTATCTACTTTTTATATTTTTCAATATTATTTGCATTGAATTAATGTAACGACTCTCTCCAGTGTATTCATTTATGGTGTTGGCGATTTTATCATCCAACCATTTGAGCATTGTACAATTTAATTTTATACTATTTTAAAGTTGAAATACAGTATGTATTTACTTTAGAAGGGGGCAAGCTGAAGGGGACAGCTAGGCCTAGACAAGGAGTTTACATCTGCTCCGTGGCTACTTCTAAAATGGTTCTAAGTTAAACATGAACATTGTATGGTCGTCATCGTCATTTCTCTGTTCGAGGATCAGTTGTTACTATGACAGAAGGGAGCTGGGCACTTCCAATGAGACGAGTGAATTTGCTAAGTGCTCTGCTGTTCTTTGTGTGTGTGCTCGGATTAGATATAAATCTATGTGATGTCTACTAAGCTGATTCCCTAAAGTTCAAGTGATCCCGTGTATAAGTAGAGATATGATAGTGATTCTAGTAGTATAGTTACTTGATCTACCAGCTTGGTGCGGAGGTCAAAAGTAACTCAAAGTATATTTGATGTGCAGTACTTCGCTTGCGCATGTTCAGATGAAATGTTTTATTTTCTTTATTTTAGAGTTCCCTGGATCAAACAGGTAATCGAAAGCATTTACGTCTATGTTCAGAAACAATGTTTTGCCGAGCGTCACTAGCTATTGTAGCATGGGACCCCAAGGCACATGTGTCAATCAGAACGACTGCTGTGCCTTAATATGTTTATCCTCTAGGTCTATTCCGTTGCATAACAGTGTATTTATTTAAATAACCATTTGACATTTTCAACTCCTTCCAGATGTATCTAAATTTAGGATTTCCTTTTTAAAATGTTGATTTTTAACAAATTGCTTTGGAGGTTTCGGTTAATACAGTGCCAAACGAACATGCATTGCCTGATGCAACAGGAGTTAACAGAAGAAAAGTCGGTGAGCGTTTATAGACATGTCATATCAAAATGCCGAATTATGACGTCTCGCTTAAACACTAATTAGTTTTTGCAACTGACAATGTGCATTTCTATCCTTAATTTGTTCTAATGAAATACAAATCTAATATAGTTGATTAAAATTGAATTCGCAATCTAATTAATTTTAGAATGTTTGACAAATATTGAGTTATTCATAGATTAAAAGTGTCGATTTAATTAAAACTATGATGTAATTAATCTACCAGGGTTCCATCCAAAATTTGTCCTTGCATTAGAAGGGTTGATGCAATTAAAATGCTTTCTAATTAATCTTCTGGTCGTTCGAACCACGACATTGTTATTTATTTAAGCCCGGCGCACACGAGAGGAATCACCTGAGCTGAAAATTTGCACTCATGGTGCAATTTCCTCGTGCCGATTCCTCTCGTGTGCGGGAAACCTTTATATTAATGAGATTTTGGTCATTCGTGGCCGGTTACTCGTGGCAAATTCCTAATCGTGTGCGCTGAACGCTGGACAAATACTCACGACTTTCTCTTAGTGCGCATGCGTGGCGATGACGCACAGTACCAAATGTTTGTGCCCAGTCTAAAATACAGATTAGTAACTTATACGACGGTATTCATGATTTTAGAAGACAAATATATACATCTTTTGGCCTAAATACCCGCGACTATTACTTCAGCGATGTTTAGGGTTTTGATATTTTAGGTTAGTTACTGACTTTCTATACATGATAATCTAAATCTGATATCTCAAATAATATCTGCTTCGCATTCTACCCGACCTACTGGGTGACACTGTCTGGTTACGTGCAAAAGAATCTAGTAAATATAATACACATAGTACAATCACAGCATGATCACAGGATCTCTTTAGTTTGTATAGTCCTATGGGAAACTGCGAAACGGTAACTGCTCATGTACAAGCCGCTGCAGGCTTCTGTTTAAAAACCTGTACCTTCATGTCGTCACAGGGGATTACAGAATGCTGTCAAAGATTGAATACGCCTGACTGGAACATATGTTATAGGCATTTCTTTTTCAAAAACGAGTTATATGATACTTTTACTTTCATACATGTATTGCGATAATTCTTCACTGCGATAGCCGCGTCCCAAAACACGAGTGACATTTTTAATTCGGAAAGTATGGAGGGAAGGAAATATATGGTTTGGCTCTCTTCGAAAATCAGGTACTCTACTGTATTATTTCAAGAGACTTTCATTTGCAATATCTACCACTATATATGAAACTAGTGCAAAGCCTCAACCGGACAAAAATGGCGCATCATTTTGTAGAAGGGCAAAACCTAACATAAAGCATGTTCATCAAAGATTTGCTGTATATGAAGTCAGTAGGAAAATATTTCCCTAGGCCTCGATTCGTAACAACATTTTAAAAGGACATTTGGAGCTTATGCATAAATAATGCAAATATCGTACGTATAGCCTCAGCATATATATACAGTGGTTTAAATGACATCGATATACTACAGTAGGCGCCATAAGTCCAATTCTTTGTTTGCCGTCTGCGTGCAAACAGAAAATGAATGACCAGAAAAGTGAATCTTTCATGCCATGCTAGCATTTGGTTTTCTTTCTGTGTTTGTTTTGTTTCCTGTCTGCCATGTAGGTTTTTGAGAAAATCAAGGACGACAAACAAAGTAATGGAGCCTTGCGACAGAAGTACAAGGAGTATCACGTTTCTGAAATTGCAATAGTCAACAAACACATTACCGTTCGTCAATTCAATGTAGCTCAATAAAATATTTGCTTTGTGTATTTGTTTTTGAGTTTATGCAACGAATGTCACAAAATATGACGTCATTATGATCCATTCATGTTATTCTACATGCACAAATCAAAATGGTAATGAGGGGTATTCATCTGGACTTGTTTATATCTGTTCTTCATTTTTCCTTCTGTACGGGAAAGTTATAGTTTAGGGATATCTGTCTCTCTGTCTGTATGTCTGTCTGGCTGTGTTATTGTTTCGTTCAATTCAAACAAATTCGGTACACATTGTAACAGTTCTAATATAATGGCTAGGACTGACAAGGTTTTGGAAAACATCCTATAAATAGTAATGAGCAAAATTAATTACTTTCATTAATTAGACTATACATTAATTAGACTATACAAGAATGAAAGTTTACAATTTCATAAAAGTGTGTGCATACATTGATAGTAACAAAGTGCACTTGTCCTATGAAGCTTCTTATTGTAGCTCTCGCAATGATTCGGTTGCATAAATAATGATTTCAGGTAATCAAATATGTAAGCTTCAAATTTGATCTAGTTTGGTTTAATTAATTTGCCAATGAAGAGGTCTGTGATAGCAAAAGCTCAGACTGTTTGCATTCAAACAATTTTAATGTTTAGGAGCTAAAATCTAAAGGCTATGCCCTAATGGGATGCATTCAATTTGTCTCTTATTTATCGTCATACAGAACATCTATATTTTGGGCAGAACATTTGATGTGACACTCAATTCCAAGCTGAATAATGAATAAATCAAGCATCTTAGTGATGCCAAAACCAAGACTGTATATACTTACATTGAAACAGCTAGTGATAACCCATACTCCTATTGAAGCTCCTGTAAAAATGGTAAAGCTCTGTGTACCAAAAAATATAAAATATACATAAGCATACACATATGCATATTATGTATATAGACTATACATAACACATGAATATATGAGTTGATCATGTCTGGAAAATCAAAACTACAAGAATCGGTTCCTATATATTTTTGCCGGTTTTTTGGAATACGTGAGTGTCATGTATTTTTTGTTTAAAGTGAAGTTACAAATACGAAAAGGAAGTCGCTTGTCAAAATCAGAGGAGACCGTAACCCACTCCTACTTGAATTGCATTTTGATTTTTTGTTTGAAATTCACAAAGTAAAAAGGACCTCAACGAATAAGAAAATGTATATTTAATTTACAGACTTCATTGCCTTCAATGAGTCTAAATACCTGAAATTGTTGTGCCGTAATTACAAAAATGACAGAGCAGTAGTCAAAAGACGTGAGTGCCTATAGTATATGTTGCCATGGAAACGACCTTTTATTGTTTGTGATGGTCACATGGTTACTAAAATAAAATAAAATCTTAAGTAAGGAGCATGGCAGGTAATCGAACTCAATTCCATTTAGATTCAGTTTAAAAGACATTCTCTAATTTTTTGTCGATTCCCGACAGCTGGTTTGGAGAACCGAGATAATATGTATATGATCAGGAAAAATCGACTACAAACGATTATATCACAGCTGTCAAGAAAAATAAAAAAAGATCAAAATCTCAATCAATGTTTACGTTTAGCCACAAGGTGGTATAAGCACAAAATTTCTGTTTATGAAGTGAAATACATTGAGTCACTATCAGTTATTTTTCAAGCACAATGGATGTTAATGCAGCACTTAGAGATACAAACAATTACATAAGACACCATGCAACAGGGCTGTATGTGCCACGTACGTAGTTTATCCCTGAACAACAATTTGTCTAGATAAGAGCAATACTTAAGACATGCCTACTAAAGACAAATAAAACCAACATGCGAATATTGTAACACTAACTGACGATCGCACAATGTCACACAAACCCAATAAGCAAACTTCATTCTTTTGGTGGTGGTGGTGGTGGTGGGGGGGGGGGGTGGGCGTACTACTAAGATATTTATAAGTTGATAACGAAATACTTCTAATGTGAGATACACTGATGGTTTTCCGGTATTATTTTGATGTTCATATTTACCATCATGCTTTTACATTGCATCGCTATAGTAGTGGTGTGACCGCTACAGTTTTCATCATGGTTTACATCATATATACATGTTTCATGTCACACTTGTGAACGTACGTTTAGGGGGAGGGGGTGGGGGTTGGTCCTAAACGAACGATGTTTGTTTATTGAGTTTGTGCGAATTATTATATTGAAGTCTTGCATAAATTCATACTTTGTGTATTGGATGAATGGAATGATTCGACATATCTGCAGTGTTATCCGCCAATGTTATAGTATCAAACCTTGAAAAATATTTGTGATACACACTTTTGACTTCTAATAAATTGAGTATAATTTACTCAAGAGAGATGTGTTCATGTTGCGTTTATATCATAATACTTCAAATGCTATATTAAAGGCGATACCCATAATAGAGTAGATGCTGAATTTTTATGAACTCTTCATTTCAATAAAAATAGAACTAGAACCTGTATGCATGATTTAATTTTCATGCTTAAATGTCACAACATATGTTAATACTGACATTATGATATCAAGCATTTTCTATACAAAATAATGTTTCAAATGGAGGGATTGATATCTTGTACCAGACTGTGTACTTTAAGTAAGGTAATTAATACATCTGATAGCATAGAACGTCCGACTGTATACATGAAACATCTGAACATCCTAAATGTCAAAAAGCTCAATTTATGAACGGATGAACTAGTCCAAGTCACAAGTCCAAATTCAACAATATCTGTTTTAGTGTTGCTATAGTGACAGCTTTAAATGTTATTTAATACGAAGCAATTATTCAGATGGATAACTCTGTTTATCTCTATTATATATTATATCTCCTGCATTCAGTTTTTATAGAGATGTATGTTTTCTCCGACTTTGTCTCCCTGTATCCGTGCGTGTATATGACTCTCTTTGTTTGTCTGTCTGTATGTATGTATGTATGTATGTATGTATGTATGTATGTATGTATGTACATGTATGTATGTATGTATGTATGTATGTATGTATGTATGTATGTTTTTCAGTCTGTCTATGCCTGTCTGTCTGTCTATCTATCTATCTATCTATCTATCTATCTATCTATCTATCTATCTATCTATCTATCTACCAATCTAGTTACCTAACTATCTGCCTACATATCTATCTATCCAAATATATATTTATATATATACCTTTCTTTCTTTCTGTCTTTCTTTCTGTCTCTCTTTCCTTCCCACTGTATCCCATCATTCCCATCTGTTAATTTATTCAGTACTATTCGAAGTCACTACAACCTGTTACTACTTACCCACAACTATATAGACAATATACTACTGTAACAGATGGTCAATACCCGAGGACCTATTGAACAGTACATCATGCTCTTTTAAACAGAGGCTACTCAGTATCTCATAATGTTTGAAAGATATCAGTGCACGGCACAATAACCTTTATTGCACATGTACACATTTTTTTTGCTTTTATGAAGCCTCAATTTTATTTCTGTTTATCTTGTTAGGTCATCTAAGTATTACGTTCATTTTGTTCAAATACCATTGATATACGGTTATTTAACTTCAGAAGAAAACTAAACATGACAGCTAGGACAGATAACTTAACAGATGGCTGGTTGAGATGTATGGCTTGGGGATAAAGTACTTCATTTGATAAGCTCGCAGATCACCGAACGCAAAGTAGGTTTTACATGTACTTCAAGTGTTTATACCACCAAATTTCTGTATTCATGAAGTAGCTAACGCCACGCTGGGGTTGGCTTTGTTCTCATCTACATAGATATTTGCCACATATGGCCATAGTATATTTTACATAGACTTTGCCATTTGTATCAAACTAAATTATTTTATTTTCCAGCTTACCAATAAAGTTATTTTGGAAGAAATATATAATTTTGAATATTCATCATGTTTAAACAATATTTGGGTACAGTCTTGTATTGGTGGAAAAAGAGACTCTCCTTTCAAAGATGAATCATTGAAATTGATCGTTTCACATTCAAAGTACGTTTTCAGTAGTCACAGGTTACTGTATTTATATATTTACACAAACACACACACACACACACACACACACACACACACACACACACACACATATATATATATATATATATATATATATATATATATATATATATATATATATATATATATATATATATATATATATATATATATATATATACAATCTTTATAAAGCATATGTGATTATAACTGTTTGATGAAAACTTGAGAATTACGGCGATTCACAAACAACTTTCAGTGAAAGCTTTGCTTTCATTTTTAATGATGTTAGGCATTAAATATCAAAGGTAGCCGATAACAGGCAATACACTTTATCGCATTTAATTGACCTATATAGATTACACCGGCTTATCACGAATTTGAAATGTCATAATTCTTATCAGGATCCTGGAGGCGGGATGTATTGCAACGTCAGGTGCGTGTATAGATAAAATATGGGTGTTATATGTTGATATCATACCTGTGCTAAATTATGAATCATGATGAGAAAACTCAATTCGACTAAAGTGCTGTTAAATTTACGTTACAAAGAAAATAATATCATTATTTTGCTAAATCAAAATCATCTGCCGAGAAGGACTCCATGATTATTGCCTATAAGTACTTTTGTATTTATATGCCCAGCAAATTATATCATTTTCTAAATCATGACTTCAATTATCCTCAAATACGTTATTTTGCATTTGACGTAATATTATGACCAAATGACATCACGCCTTCACTAAATCATAACTATCTGATACAGAAAGACTCTGTGACTAATAGAAGTGATTTTGTATTTGACAGGAAATGAGATTATTTGCTAAATCATAACTATCTAATGGGAAGCATTATTTGGATGAACACTGAGGCTTTTGTATTCTATCTATCAAACCAACTAATATCATTTATTAAATCATAACTGGCTGATGGGTTCTTCTAATAAGTGTTGTTTACATACCATAGCAAATGATATCATAATCGTGCTAACATAACTAACTAATGAGAAAAAACTTCAGCTTTATGCAAGTGCTTTACAAGGCATATGATACTATTTACTAAATCATAGGCTGATGGGATCGTCTTATTAATACAATTATTGTATTTTATATACCATTGCAAATAATAGCACTTTGCAAATTCCTAACTATCAGACGTGGGAGGCTCTTCCGAATAATTCAAGTGCTTTTATATATTACATATAATATAAAATAACAATACACATTTGCTAAATCATACCTAACTATGGAGAAGCATTCCATGACTAATTCAAGTGCCTTTTTATTTTACATACACAGCAAAATAATATCTTAATATATATATATATATATATATATATATATATATATATATATATATATATATATATATATATATATATAATTTGCTAAATCATTACAATCGGATTTCATATTCCAACTTATACACGTGCATTGGTATCTAACATACCCTTACGTCACATTTATGATAAATCAACTATCCGACGACCTTTCGATTGATATCAATGTTTTTTTGTATTGTACATACCAGTGCAAACAATGTTATAACAATAACAAGGAAGACCACTTCCAAGAGGACAATACACATCATCCATGGCCAGTACAGTGCAGCTATATCCTGGCATATAAGAAGAAAAAGATATAAGCTTGTACAGAAGTACGCTACCAATTATGTTATTAGGAACTTATAATGATATTTAGTGTTCCTGTTAAAAATAGTTAAATATATACGAATGTGTGTCATATTTCGGATTCATTTTCGTGCTTCTTAATTCTATTTATCATTACCAGAGGATTTCTTAATAGTGGAACATCAAACATGTTTTTATCGAATCATTTATCTAATTATTGTAGGAGCTTTGGAAGAATATATGTTCTTTTTCATCCAAAAGGGACCTGCTTTAGCATTTAGATTGTTCCACAAACCCGATTACTAAGCAAAGCATGTGGTCTTCTTGAATCAACCTACCTATCGGAAACATAGTCATCACGGGAAATGTTATTAGCGTAATGTAAATGCTCAATTCAGTGAAATTCCGCAATCTCTATAACAAGCAGATAGAGTAATTCAAGGACATGTACCATCATGTCATACGTGGGATTCAAATCGAACCCGTGGTATGTACAGATTGTGCTTTTAACTATAATTTGATTCAAGTAATGCTACACATTGTGAACTTGATACCATGATGTTCTCGGGGTGCTCGTACACAACTTAATGAAGCCATCTATATGTATCAAAGAAGGCCATCTAATATTACAACTCTGTTATATATCTTTTCTAAACAACGTTACTGTTTGTTGTCAGAAACCTCAAAACCAATCAATCTCCGTGATCTGTCCTTGCTACCATGTATATCCCTTACCTTGATGATTCCAACGATGAGAAGAAGTGATACTACGAACAGGAGGCCGAAGATTATTAGTTTTGCAGTAAAGCATACTAAACCAACTGGGAAAAGAAAAACAAGATAGAAATAAAAGATATAAGTAAAGAAAATGGACTGAGGTGCGTAAGCATCGAGTTGTATTTCCTAATAATACCACCGCTCCCCTTAAGGTGATGTTGTTTATTGTACAACTGGACCCCATCTCTTTGTTTTAACATATAAAATCGCAGTCACACTCAAACTAGCTCACATTGTACGGTTGTCAGGGGCAACATGGCATTAGGTTGTTAAAGCTTAAACAATTATATTGTTAACAGAGGCAATCCAATGTTCACAATACTGAATGCTGAAAAAGTCAATATCGGTTAACGTACAAAGACAGCGGCTAACGTTTAACCTTACATAAAATACATAGCAATGAAGCGGAAGGAAGTGTATATAATGTAACCACGAAACTTATGTTTCATTTCTTCGGGCAGGTAAAATGTAGTCGGACATAATTAATAAGCTACGTTTGATAAATTTTGCATCATGGCGGTAAGGTTTGGTTGCATGTTCTTCTTAAATATAGCAGCAATATGGCATATGATGCTGAAAAACGCGGGTGTGACAGGCGTATCAGGCTTTGTCCTAATTGAAAATGCATGAATCCCAACAGGCTTTCAATTTCAACGCTGTACACACTGTATACAGACACCTTGAAAGATTATCTTCATTCGTTTATAATTAAACGGAAATGATATGCGGTAGATTGCGACAATAGGTACCACACATGAATTGAAAGTTCTCCCAACTGTCCGTATGTCAGTTTCTCAACAGAGAATGCAGAATTGAAAAACATCATTTAAATGACCCTGTTTCAGTCCAGGGTCATCGTATTAGTTTTATCTTAAATAATGGTTACATGGGATAATTCTTTTGTTCTGTGCCAAGCTTTGCTATAGTATTGCCAAACAACCGGTTTTCATTACCTAGATATTAATTATAATCATAAAGTGAACCTATTATGCTATTTCATGGTAATCAAAACCCATTTCACGCAAAAGTTTAACATGATACTTCACTCACATAGAGCACATGTCTTAAGTGTTCTGTCGAAATATTCTGAAATTATTTGTATAATTATCCAAATTACCATATCAAAATGCAAGATTGAAGAATTATGTGTACTGGAGTGCTTTTCATTTCATCATTAAATTGTAAACAAGTATATTTTGTAAAACTTCGTTAATTGCAATGCTATTTATTCAAATACGAGTTTTAATTTATATTTTCAGAAAAGAATTACAAAAAAAATAGAAATTTGTAAATGTCAATACAAGTCTTTAGACATTACAGTACTGTTTCATCACCAAGTATTATATTTAAGACTCAAATTCTGATATGTCCTCGGGTAGTATCAATTGACTTGCCACGGCGCCATTACAGCGACAATGGCTAAACAGGGTGAGGAAAACTGGATTATTTGACTATATTTGTGTTATATATCTAACGTTATATCTTATTAGAAGGATACTTGAACCTCGCCCGGTTTTTCCACAACTTGTCCAATATTGAAGAACTTAAGTGGTCACGAATTCTGATATCCGCCATATTATGTCATACTAGTTTTGTACTTACAAGTATATATCATACGTAAATGCAGGGCAAGGTCTGTGCCATTACAAATTGATAACCAAACCTGACTCGGATCAGGCAGTCAACTATAGTGTTAGCTCAGAAGGTGAATCAACCAATACAATTCCAGAAACACCCAAGTGCTTTGGACCTCTTTGGTATCAAGGAAACGGAGTTGGCATTTACTCTCAAATGTGCATACAACGTACTCGAGTTAGACCCTTATACAACCCTTGCAATAGTTGTTTAGAAATGTTGTTGATCAGAGCATCGTTCTATCAGTAGTAGTCAATTAAAACTGGCTTTGAAGGTGTCGAACAGTCGTTTCATTATCACACTATCAAGCAGACATATATTGATACAAAATGACATTTGGTGTCTCTGATCTAAGTTTATGCCATGTTCTTATCAGTTTGTGAAAGTTAGTCATATTGTCATATACAATCTAACTTTCACAGACATAAACAAACCGAGAAAAGGATAGCATGCATCTACATATACTATATAGTATCTGAGGCACCCGCTATTGATTTTTGCATTTTGATATTATGATAAGGAGAGAGGCACCTTCAAAGCCAGTTTTAAAAGTCCGCCACTGATAAAAGACGTTCTGATTAGTAGCATTTCTAGACAATTGGTGCAAAGGTAATATATCTAATTCCATTTGAATATACCAAGTGTCTTGACAGTTTTATGTAAAACGGGTTTGCAATATTTAATTTCTACGTTTGACCGGATATCTTATAAGTTATAAAATGCATTAAAACGTATAGAATAGTATATATATATATATATATATATATATATATATATATATATATATATATATATATATATATATATATATATATATATATATATATATATATATATATATATATATATATATATATATGAGGGAATTGATGGGTGTTATGCTACTATAAGGTTAGTTTAGAACGTACATAAGTGACCAATTTCAAAATTGGCAATTTGAAATCTTGTTCACTATCCGTTTGAAATAATTAAAGAAATTTGTGGTTCACCATTTTATTTCAAAGATATTGGAAATATTGTGTTTTCCAATAGAGTTCACAGTGTTAGGCGGCCATATTGGATTATAAACTTGTTGGATTTTGATGGCATTGTGACCTACTTCAAACAATTGTGTGGTGACGTAACCACTGGTTATTTCTTGGTTAACTGAAGGTTTATAATTGTAACTTCCGAGGTGTATTTTACGCTTATTTCAGTCCAGGTATTAAATTTGGGTAGAAATCTCCTACATGAATCACAAGTACCTAAGAAATTTTAGTAAAAAGTGAAACAAGCATATAATCTTGAACAATAGTCTCATGTATGCGTAATTTATATAGTTATAGTTACACAGCGATAAACTTTGTAGTGCGGCAAATTACTAATATGCATGTACATGTACAACCAAAACTAAGCACTTTTACGGCCATCGAGGGCGCTTTCAACATGGCGTCCCACTCGTCATCGCTGGCAAGAAGACAACATGTAAGAGTGTTCTACGTTTTCTATTTAGCTCAAATAAATGGGCACAAACAGCGGCTTGTAATATATTGTTTCTGTTTCGACAAATTCAACTCAAATTCTATGTGCAATTTAAAATTTCGTGACAATATGGCGTACATATGGTGTTATATCTTCACTGTCAATGCTGTTTTTGTGGGGGGGGGGTTCTTTTCGGATTTGATGATTTTAGGGAGAACTCGCCAAATAAAATCAGCCATTGTGTGACCAACTGTTGACTTTTGGCTTAACATGCTAGGAATTCCTTGGGCTGGTATACATAACCTATATCTGCGTTATAGTTCGGAGTAAGGTTTAAAGAGTTCCCCTTTGTACTCCCCAGGTGGGAATATGTGATTGAAATGGAAAGACAAGATGACTTACCTGGGGTATACATTCCGTAAAAAACAATAACAATATTGAAACCCAGCTCCAGGCATGCGAGAAACTGAAATATTGAAAAAAAAGGAAGAGTCAAGTCATATCCTCAATGCATTGAATTTTCATATGTTATAGCAAATACCCATTAATATCAATTATTAATGTTAGAAAATTACTATTTGATATTTTATATCTGGACGCATTAATGGTTAAGTACAATTATAATGAGATTCCTTTGTATGGGAGGAGAAGGCTTTTACATTTTTCATATTTTTATCGAAGTGAATCAAATACAGTGTAAGAGAAGACCGGATCTCTTGAGGGGTAATGACAGAATTCAGTAGGAAAGAACTGTGATCAATGCATGACGGTTTTCCCCCATTAGCAGTTCAAGCGCTACATACCAGACGTGGTGAACCAGAAAGTCGGGTATAATAAACATTGTCTATTGTGAAAACCCCACCTGCTTGGTGAATGGCTTCATTCCGTAATGGTGTATATGATCTTTCATTTTTATTGTGCACAATTACAGAAATGTTTTCAGGGTCTATGATATTGCTGTGGATCTGGTCCCTGTGTACTTCAGCTCTCCGTAGTTTAAAACTAAATGGTAACATCACGTGACTGTTGTCAAATGGCACGGTGCCATGTTGGTATTTCTTGTCACTGTTTTGACATGAGGGTTGACCGTTCTACTCGTGCTCTGAGGTAATCGCCTCAAGTGAGCTCATCCAATTTAGACCCTTTACCCAAAATGACAGCTGGCCAGTAATCAGAGACTCAAAGGAACACTTTTGTCGTTCTAAAACACCAGTCACCTTAGTCTGGTGCCTTCGTCTGTCACAAGTCCATGTCTTTGTTGATGTGTGTGTTTGAGGCCTAGCATCGAATACACTGGACAAAATCATGGCAATGCTCAAACTACTTGGATCATAAAGTGACTCCTATGTGATTACACCAGTGAATTGCGCCGTCGAATTGATAAAACAGGCGAAGTTTCAAATCCACATTACTCTGTGATCGATGCAACAACCTCATATAATCACTGTGTAAGACTCATCTAATGAGGATTTTATTTTCACTTCTATACTAGTGGTGCTCTTGTAAGGAAGCGTGGATCCGAGCGTGATGGTCTTTTATTCAAACTTCAATAACACCAGTTCAAGTGTGACGATGGCAAAAACCACAGTAATGTGTTTTGATAGCACTAATTGGTATGAGATCATTGGGGTGATCGGAAAACGAACTCTCAATACGGATAACAGTTCAGTGAATGCAATATCATGAGAACACTCAAGCAGAACGAAGAAAAGTATACCCTCTGGGCATGAAGTGTCTGATATAATGTACGTCTTATAACACAGTGAAATATGACGCTCTATCCAAATGTTTTCTAATAAATGTATGCACTGTTTATGCCCACGACTTTATTTAACATGTCTATGATTATACAAGGCCATTTTGATGGCGTGACTGTCATATCTAAAATCGTTAATATGAGACGGCGAGATCCATTACCTCAGAAGCGTAATCCTCTTTGCCCAGGCCTCTAGCTGTCAGTACAATCACACTGGGAATATTACATGATGTCTCGTATATTCACCGTTGTGAGGCGAGACTTGTGATCCGTAAAATGCGCATTTTACTCAGAAGAGTACTACCGGGGGGACGACTATCGAGGGCGAGACCCTAACTTTCAGTTGAACATCATTCCTACGTTACTAATGCAAACCCACTAATGGCTGTGCCGCCTGTGCGCACGTCGTGATCTCGCATGGTTGGATTTGTACAACCATAATCATTCGTTTGTCTAATGCACAGCGAACACAACATCATTGTAATTAACTCAGCCATCGATTTTTCATTTGAAAACACCCTCAATGAGAGCCTGGACACCTATTCACGGGTTCGTAGTAAATATGTGATTGTAGCTGCAACACTGTGTAACTAGAATGATAATCAATCAAGGTTAACGGACAAAACACTTGTTATGCCATTTGTTATCTCAGCAAACTGACACTGTGTCTGGGGATCTCATTCAAAACAATGTCTCCAGCAAATGAACCATGATATCTCTAATTTTTACAGTGTAACTTTCCAAATACCATAGATACACAACGTTTCTACAAAGCGGCGTAGTCAAAAAAGAAAATTGACAAGTTGATCAATTAAGAAGTTGAGCAGACTACACTTCAGACGAAAGAGTGATCTTGGTTGTAACATGGATAGAAATACTGAACATGGTATAAATCATATGAATATTCCATTCAAGGTATATGAACCTTAAGGCGAATGAATTGTATTCTCTATTTAAGGAGGGCATTATTCATATGCCTCCTCATGAAATCTAAGCAGAAATATGTAATAGCTATAGTTCATAATCAATAAACCTTGTCCCTGATATAAAATTATGATGGATTGTTAGAAAATGTATCAATCATTTTACAGGCTACTCATATAAATATACGGACGTTGTCGGTCGTATACTTAAGCAAGCTGACATTTATGGCTAACGACACATTTGAGTTATGGCAATGTGTATTATTTCAATTATCAAAGGTGAATGTTGGTGATACTTCCAAATTACTAATACTACAGTGTTTCAATTAGCTGGACGATGCTTTTTTTATATCTCACACAAGGTTTTTTGTTACAAATTACACAAATAAAATATAGGCACTGACAGTACACACGCACATGAAATGTCACATTTTATATTAGGAAGGACGATGTTGTTACGTCTCTCTTTTGTTAAAAATTACTTAAAAGAAATTACAGACACTAATAGCGCGCCAACATACAAAATGATACATTTTTCTGTCACTGTGAACATAATTTCTAAATCACTATCGGATGAAACAAAGAAGAGTCCAATACAAACTTGTTGATTTGAGTTTATAGTAATTGAATATCTATAGTCACTCTGATGTTGTAGTATTTTCACAGTGAGGAATACACACTATGTTATAAAAAGATTAAGTCACTTATGATTTATTTTTAAGGGACCTTGAAATCATGTAACTGTATATGAAACGTTGTGGTTCAAAACTTAAATTAACAATGACACCATACAATACATAAAATGACGTCATGACTGGTCACCATAACCCACTGCGTAACAGCAGATATAACGATCGTTATTTTTTAGATTTTTTTTTTCGAGAGACTGTAGCAAATGAGGCCATTAAACCAGTATTACATATTGATCCAAATGAGTTACAACTGTTACTCAGTCGTATTTTGAATTTGAAAAAGTCAAATAACAGCAGGAGCAGAGTGTCCTATATTTTGCCTTTCAGCACGGTTGGTTACATCAGGATTTATCTAAATGAATAATTTGTTGTCTGTAAAAAAGAAATTTCTCTGACCTGAAAAATCTATGGCATACTCCAATTTCGTTGACTACAATGCCAGAATATATAAAAATGGAAATTACACAAAATATTACAGACAAGCAATTTCAGGCTTCCATCGTTTTCTAATAACATGGAGACACGTACACGGGGACGAGCTAACTGAAGCAAATAACAGAATATGATTTCCAAGAAGCATATAGTGTGAATGTATATGTATTT
The DNA here is from genome assembly GCF_964340395.1 of Glandiceps talaboti. Lineage (NCBI taxonomy): Eukaryota > Metazoa > Hemichordata > Enteropneusta > Spengelidae > Glandiceps > Glandiceps talaboti. The sequence continues at coordinate 16,509,187 of NC_135564.1, read as the reverse complement.
TGTAACAATCTATCACCAGTCAGTAAATCTTTTTTCTCTTCATTTAACTTTTTTTGTATTGCCAAACGTGATATACATGTAATGGCTAATGCATCTAACGTAATATCATTCGACATCTGCTTTATCAACATATAGGAAATGATGAACATTACACACGACACAGGAATCTATGTAGTCGTTAGTCCATTCTGACTTCTGTCATATTCCGACACGGCAATAATTGCTTTCATTTCCCGATCAAGTGAGAACAATACACCGACAACATTAGACATATTGAAAGGCTGCATGCATCGTGAAAACTGGACGAAGTATTTCTCAGTGTGTAATCAGTTGTAAAAGTATTATTGATAACATGCATTTATATATTTCTTTGTATGTATGTATGTATGTATGTATGTATGTATGTATGTATGTATGTATGTATGTATGTATGTATGTATGTATGTATGTATGTGCGTATGTACGTATGTATGTATGTATGTATGTATGTATGTATGTATGTATGTATGTATGTGGGTGAAAAACATGACCGGAGTGATTGAAGGACAGACAGACAGACAGACAGACAGGCAGACAGACAGACAGACAGACAGACAGACAGACAGACAGACAGACAGACAGACTGGACATTTAAATATGAGCAGACGAATTTGATTTCATGTATTGATTTTATAATTAAATTAGACACATTTAATGAACATGCCCCTAAAGTTACTAACCTACACGATATCAAATTTGCAAGCAAATCTACAACGTCACTTTGTGCAGAAGTTTCACTCCATTAAGAGCTTGCTAACACGTTTTGCCTGAGGAGGGATTCGTGTAAAACAATTATCAGATTATTATACATGCATTTTAGTGCAATAGCCTACAGCTAATAGGAGATAAAAGCTTAATGAAGTTGTACGAGGTAGACGTGTGCGTCTTACACGTATTGATTTCAGTGTTGGACATATATTCTAACCAGATGTAAACTGACTGCCTTCCGTAAGGGCGAAGACTTTAGATTTTGCTTCTGCATACATTAATTGTTGGAATGCAAAATTCTAAGCTACGGTTCTCATGAATATACATGGCTTGTTTGACAAATTAATAATGCCAAGCTTGCATACTTAAGATATTGCCTAATTACCGACAATCATTAATTATACAAATCCCACATTAAGTCGACAAGCTTTGTAGAACATGTGTGTATGGTCGCATCACATCCCACGATTCTAATAAGGCTAGTATTAAACTCGGAAATTACGATTTACTGATATTGCATAGAAGGATATACTCGAAAGTAAAGGGTGACATAGACAGCTAAGCAGTTTAGAGAGCTGGGCAGGATTGGGAAAAGTCGATGCACATACAGACACCATAAAGCACTCTATTGGAGAGAGAACAAACTTGTTCTCCGAATATATTTTCAAACGTATAATCTTATTTTGTTTTTCTCTTATCCTCAAAAAATCGTCTTAGTTGTTTACCATTTATGAAAATACACTTGAATTCGTGTTCCATATTAACACATGCAAATAGTTCGGGTCGTCGGAAGGACATTGTCCAGTCATGTGACGAAGAAGTCAAGAAAGGATATGAACGGTAATTGAGAATACGACTTTCAATTTTGTTCAAGTGTATGAATGTTTTGATTCAATTATAATCACGAACATATTTTCCTATCTGCTGTTTTGGTTAATCCTGTGCTAGCATTTGCTAAGAATAAGAGTCTGATCTATCTAGCTATAAACGATATAGATACAACTTTTACTTAAACTTCTCCTTCATACTTAATGCACTTATGATGTAGTATGTGCTTAAACCATGGCGTTCAGTGGCAACACCTAAATAGGCTAAGAGTCACGTTAAAACCAAGGTCTTTTCCAAACCTAAGATATATATACGTGTCTGCGTACCGAGTGTCGTGATGAGCACAATTTGTCATACCCAAACGGTGTGTTAGATTATGTACGATTGAGCAAACTAATTCCGTGGCAATAGCAGCGCCTACTTACAGGATACAATCTAACATATTGCATAGGTATTATAACTTGCAGCAAACAAGAGATGGTACTAAAATGTTCACCTTCTTGTCTTCTTGTGGTGTGGTATGGTGTGATAGCTTGCTTCAAGTACAAAAAACGTCTATGCGTCATCTTGTAGTAGACATTTTGTGAACTCAATTGTCCCCCGGCTGACCTGTCTACCATTTATAATCGATATGAAGTTGATTTGAAACTGAAAGTGGGAATGTGCTTGCACTTTAGAAAGTGAAATTCCAAGTTTCAATACATGTAAATGATGTTTGAAAATGTAATGCAAATACACCATGATTCATATCACGCTTTCTCCTGCTATCGTCATGGTTGTAGAGATCATATTCATAGTCATGCCATCGAGGTCAGCGGGATCAGTTCTTGTACAATTGACCCGCTACAAAATCACGATTTCCTATCCGAATCTCTTATAAAATCTAGTAAATGGCATATTGCTTCGAGAGAAAGCCGATGATCGTGCAACAAGATAAAAGCTATGAATATATATAAACAACCTGAATGTAAACTCTGTACAGGAAAAAGATTTTTCAAAAGCGTACTTTGCCTCTTGATGCCAGTTATAAATAGTGCTATTGATCATTGAGTTACGAGTAAACAATTTAAATTATTCACACATTCAAAGGCATTTGTGAATGATGTCTATATATGGGCATGGAATGTCTGGATGAAATGTAGGTTTTTGTTGACAAACATGATGCATCGCATTGTTGTGTAAGGTCTCTTGTACCAATACCAAGTTCTTACTTCATCATGTCGAATTTAGCATTTTAGCATAATACCAGATCTAACTTGTGGAAAAGGACTTTCGTAAATCGTGTGTATGTTTCGTTTGAGAGTTTATATAGTTAATGTTCGGGTTTCCATAACAATGGACCCCCGTAGTTCATGTGTATCACTCGTACAACAGCTACGTTGTATTGAAAAGTACTGACATGCAAACATTTTTATGTATAGTAAAACAAATTTGTAGTTGACGAATTTGATGGAGATCACAAAAGATACTATTTAAATCACGAATATTGCACATTTACAGAATGTGAGGATATTTTGTCAAAATATGTTATTTAACCGGTCACATGAACTGACATATATTTGCGCACCATCTAGGGCTCTAAACACCACAGCCTACTTAGTAATGTACAGAGTGTGGATTTTCCGTTTTGTAAATCTTTCTAACATACACTCTTTACTATTTTACTGTGCACAAAATAATTAAAGTATTATTATACAGTTCAATATTGTAAAAGCTGCCTTTATATATAATTGTAATAATCACTGTGTATCAAAAATCATGTTGTTGCTTCTAAGCTATTAAAAAGAAACCCCTCGGCATCTTGGCTGGTACATTATAATGTTTTTATCCAACTTTTCCACAGAGCTTTACGAAACGTTACTCCTTCATGTTCCTCACTTGATTTTGCCACAATATGAATGGTTGTCAATCAAATACTAGCCACCATTTCTGTCACACGTGATGTCTGCCCCAGTATTTAACCAGTAATAATAAATATTCGATGACAGGACGACCACAAGCGCCAAAGAGATCTGATTTTCTGTGGCAGTCGACTACGGGGATCGTCCTTGTATTATTTAGCGCATGGCTATAATACATTGGAACTCACTTCAAGTGGTCGACTCCCTACTATCACATATTGTTTTTCACTTGACAATATTCAAAGTAACCTTGGGAGTTGTGTCTTTCATGGTGACTTGTTAAATTTGCATTTAGATACACCGAATGTTTATTACAGGGAGATCACAACCTTCTCTATGGTGATGAACAAGACATATCATACGCTTGTTATAATTGAGTTTACGAAATATCAGCAGCACCTATTTTTCTGAAGGAAATTGAATTTCTTCAAAGTTGACAAAAGAATATGCTAATTCTCTTTTATAGATCATTCATTGAGAGTATTTTAAGTTCTTCCCTAATTTTGCGGATTAGGTAATAAATATCAATATACAAAACAGGCTTTTGTAAAATTAACATTTCTAGCAAAGCCACTGTACTGTGTACAACAGACTAGCCTTGCCAAGTTGTACGAAAAACAAGTTTTGGGCAAAGCCAAGACCATTCTAAGCAACAATCAGGACCCCCGTCAACAGGATTTTGAAGTTTTACCATCCCGTCGGCTATAGAGTTTCGAAGACAAAAACCAACAGAGCTAAATATTCATTTATTCCGTAGTAATTTCCTTCCTGAACCGTGTCAGGAATGATTAGTAACTTATTCTTTCATTGTTTTAGCATTTGTCTTCAATTTGTGATTGTCTCTTGATTTTGGAACTGCATTTATTGTATACATTTTAATTTATAATGTGTCCCTGTTTTAAATTGTTTTTCATGTGTACTTTTCTTTTCTACATTCGCATGAAGAATTACCAATTTTTGGACAATAAAGATGTATGGTATGTATATGGTATGGTATGGTATGTATAAGGTATGGTACGGTAGAGTAACGTACGGTATGATATGACAGCCAGCATGTTTACTTTATACTGTCGGATCTGTTGTTAAAATTTGTGTGCGTGTTGTTTGTCTTTAAATAGTTGTTCAATTATAAGATATTTCCAACAAGCTCATACCTTTATGCCTGGTGAACACTTTCTCTAAAGTTATGGAGCTGAGGAGGTCAGTAAAAAAAGTTCAAAGTCATGTCGAGAGTAAAAATTATAACAATGAAAGTCTATATCTTATAGTTATAGCACACGTCAGAAGACATTTAACTGAAAATAATCGGACAGTGTTGGGTAAACGTCATGCGCCTCGGACAAAATAATGGCGCTTTACCCAACACTTTCCCGATTGTTTTCATTTAATGGCCGAGGACTTGTCCTATAACGAAGTCATACTTCGACTTCGACAAGTTTTTAGGTTTTTCACCAGAGATCGAGTCAACCTTCTTACCTACAGCCCTGTTATGTAACCTCTTACCCATTATCATGTTAATTACAAAATTCACTATAGAAAACCCATCCCGCATAGGCTAAATAATCCGAATGATGTTTTCCCCAAAAGCTAAGTGTGAAATCCATTAACCTGGCAAAGACTCATACTGTACCAAAGTTACAGTCCCAATTCGAACTTACAGTATTTCCGTTTTTACCCACCCATAGCTCTGTTGCTAACACTGGTGCACATACGCATTATCATATCAATGAACAAATTCTATGTGGAGACCTGCACAAGTCACTTTGTAATGAAGTGGTTATAGAGCATATCTTTAGATAGATAGGTACAGAACTGGAGGTACTGTTTTCGAGACCAGGGTAAGGGCGATTTTTTACCCACACATTACAGAATGACAGGTGCAGAATTTGGTGGTACTTATGCCTACAGTGAAAATGTCGAATGTTTAGCCCTTGTATACCAGGACGATAAAAGGTGACTGTAAGCATGCATATGATAATTCTGTTCGAAAATTGGATTATAGTTATAACACATTACGAATACAATGAGCCCCGTTCAATAAGCGTGATAGTTGGTGCTATCTCTATGTAAGTTATTCCCCTTCGGAAAGACGTTAAGAGACATACCACAAAACATCAGAAAAGACAACATCATATATAGTAGTGGCAACATGAGAATTGCTTCTTCCAAAGGTGTGTTATTTCGACCTTATCATTCATTGTCTGTTCATCGTGATTTTGCCGAAAATTTTGATTACCTGAAAAATCCAATGTACGTAATATGATTTATATCTATACGACTTTACGTACCTTCGGCGATTAATGCGCTCAGCGACATGCACTACTCACACACAGCAAGTGGTCTAACAGCCTAAAGTCAAATCCATACCTCTAGCTGATGACGTATACATATTTTTTATCTGGAAAAGTGTATTCATCATGTAATACGTATACATAGGTTACAACGCATACCTACGTATACACCAATGACATTAGATCAGTTATCATTAACAGATTAGCTCTGCAAAGACAAGAGCGCCCGCAGTATTACATTTTCTTTCGATGAAGATAAATATTATGGAACCAAATAAATTGCTAATACCTTCTGAAACTATACTCATATATACGAAGATAACAAAGTAATTTGCTAATACCATTGAAGTATGTCGTACAAGTTATAGCCCAAAAGTGTCGAAAAACAGATTATTTATTCATGTGTTGAATGTATAATTCAGCGATGGGTTAGTTGGTGTTTGCGTCATTATGTATTTCTGCTGAGAACATAACTACGTATTCCCTGTAACTTAATAGAGAATCCGGATGTTGATGACGTCAGTGCAAGGCGAATATCGAAGGGGTATGTTACAAAGGATGTAAATATATTATATGCAAGCACTGTACAAACAATCGGAAATGATACATTCGTCATAATGTCCTCAATTGTTTTGTGTGTTTGTTTGTTTGTTTCTTTGTTTGTTTGTTTGTTTACTCTTTTGATTCTGTTTTGTGCTAATGTTTGACATTACATCAATGGACATATTTTGTCAACTTGAGTAATCTAAAATGATGTGCTGTAGTTCTTTCAAAAATCACAGTATATTAAACGCTCAAAACCCGACATTGTGTGCAAGGTTTCAGTCGAACAATCTTGCGCCAATCCAATCCTAAGATGGATAAACTACACTGGCACTCGTCAACTGACATGTGTTAACAACTATCAAATATTAACCTGAGAACTAATGCGCCATCGGAACAGTTCTGCAAAGCAATTTGTACAAATTATTGTGAAAAGGCTGCATCTGTTTGTAGCGGCCTAACGTATTCCAGGCATTAATAACTGCTAAAAAGAACGTACAATATTCGTGTGATTGTATACGAAGCTCTCTGCTCAACCTTCTAACAATTGCAAACGCGGTGTCGTGAACTATTTTTGAATAATCCACAAGCCTTACACGGCGGCCTATTGATCATAAAATTGATTCATTTTTGCTACACGCTTTGAGCAATTATATCTCTTTCGATCGGCCACGTGAGCACATTCACGTCGCACCTGTGAAAAACAAATTGAGGGATTAGGGTCAGCTGATATATAATGGCCTTTTAATAACTCTCCGGTGAAGTAGATTAACTTCATTTGCAATAATGAGATTGGATATTCATATTGAGAATTTAATACTTTCAGCTGAAGCTCGGCTGACTGACGTGTGTTCGATGTTACACTTTCATTTAGGTGACTGAGAGTAAAAGTATCAGAAGAAATATATAACTGCTGACATCAGAGAGTGGACAAACAGAACCTGTTACAAACATGGATAGTAGACAAACGAATTGGATTAATAACACTTGGCTGAGAATGTTGGAACTAGCAGAGACTTATATTACACTCCATGGCTTGATATGAACAGTTTTATGGCCTCTTTATGTGTATATGAAATTTAAATACAAGAGCAATTGGAAATTTGATAGTGAACTTGTACTATTATGTAAAGTGACCATAAAACTGTTCTTATCAAACAATGAAATGTAACACAAGTCTCTGCTGTTCCAACCTGCTGGTCCAAGTGTTATTAATCCAATTCAGTTGTTTACTTTCCCTGTTTGTAACAGGTTCCGTTCGTCCACGGTCTGATGTCAGCAGTTCTAACACTCCATTGAAATTGCTTTCTCAGGGATGGATATTGGAAGGCGACATGAATCTAACTTCTTAAAATTTCTCCAAACTTTAGCATATTCTTCTCGATCCTTTAAAAATAGTAGGAGTTTATTTCACGCAGAAAAAGTCATCCGCACTGCAGAAAGAATCATTACCACCAAACTGCCTTCACTTGATTCCATAAATGATGACTATCCGCAAGGCAACATCCATTGTACACAATATTCAAGTCATCCCCGCTCATGGTCTTTTTAATCGTTTTAATACGTTCTGTTCGGCGCTATCTTAGATCTATAAATACATCCTCTGAACGTTTCAGGATGAGTCCTGATTTTCACTTTTATGTTGTTGTGTTTATCCGTCCTGTTGCCCCCTTTTTGTACATTGAGTTTTAGGAGAACTTGTGAATAGTTACTTTCCGGTTTTCTTAATACATATAGCAATAAAGTATCTAAAAAGAATATAACACAACAGATATTCAAGATGACATTGTCTTGTTTTTTAATTTTCCCATAGAGTTACCACATTCAAAGGCAATTTTGGATTCTAAACTGCCTTAACTTCGATAACATATTGAAGTCTATCTTTTTTTAAACCACGGTAATCCCTAATTTTCTTCTTGGTTTTACCTGAGAATTGGTTGGACTTTTCTTGACAAAAGTATCAACAAACGTTTCAACAGTTTATTTCCGAGATGCATTTCAAGCTAATTCTGATCGATCCTAGTACGTACATTCGAGTATTGCGAAAGGCTCGTATTACCCTGCCTGTTATCTGTAATTATATCAAAGACTCAAAAGCCCATACTAATCACGTACAAAATAACATTTGCACTAAATATATAACAAAGGATATGGATATCAAGCTGTCTGTCTGTCTGTCTGTCTGTCTGTCTGTCTGTCTGTCTGTCTGTATGTATGTATGTATGTATGTATGTATGTATGTATGTATGTATGTATGTCTGCCTGCCTGCCTGCCTGAATGCATTCTTGTTACTTCTTGCCATCTTTAGCTCTGTTAGTCTCTCCACCCCACCCTATCTTACCTACCTACCTACCTACCTACATACATACATACATACATACATACATACATACATACATACATACATACATACATACTAATCTGTCTGTTTGTTTGTCTGTCTGTCTGTCTGTCTGTCTGTCTGTCTGTCTGTCTGAGTGTGTCTGCCTGTGTACACTGCCTGTCTCTGTCTCTGTCTGTCTATGTTTGTTTATCTGTCTGTCTGTCTGTCTGTCTGTCTGTCTGTGTGTGTGTCTCCGTCCCTCCGTCTGTCTGTCTATCTATCTATCTATCTATCTATCTATCTATCTATCCATCCATCCATCCATCCATCCATCCATCTAATACTATCACATTACCATGTGTGCAAATTTCAATTGATTCAGGGTACCAATACTAAATACATAATAGCTTTGTGGTTCAACCCCTGTTGCCGTGGAAATATTTATTCTTAAAGAAATTTAAATTAGAAATGCAGTCTTCGTGAAGAGTGCGGCAATGGATTATTATCATATAACTGTTAACAATTGATATTACACTTTATACAAGAATATATATCCTTTGCAACCAAATCCACCTTCCATATAATTTAATGAATGTATTTTTTAGAAGTGATTAAATATCCTTGCTTACAAAAAGTAAATATATTGTAATATAATATGTATATTATACATCCTATTACTGAAGGTTGTCAAATATTGTCGATATTGATTTTGAAACGAGTGCAAAAAGAAAAATATCCACTCACAAAACACTCGGTTTGATACGGCTTCTGTATATGTGAAGTAGGACAGGGTATTTTGCTTTTTTTCATTTGGGTAAGATCGCGAATAAAGTGTACACTGTATTTTTGCCCAGCAGGGGGTCTAGATAATATGCAACAGAAAGTGATTTCACGGAAAAATGCAGAGAAAATTGTATCCAGACAATTTGAATCAATTAATTGTTTTGAGTCTTCTATTCTGTCATTCTGCATGCTCAAATGAAGATGAAAAAATATAGCAACCCTGCAGAAAAAAAGACATCTTTACAGATTTCATTGGACGAACTCAACTGATGAGGCATGTCATTAAGTGAGAACAACCGTTACAAAAGACAACTATTTAAAGCAAAGCTAAAGCAGTATTTTTGAAGGGATAACTACATCTTCGCGATTCTTTAACTTGCCTTTATAATTTCATTTCTGTACGTATGTTTTTTTTACTTATTTCTAGTCACTTCATCTGCTACACCAAGAGAGTTTCTGTATATTTATTAAATTTTCAACCGAACGGATGTAATCTCCATCAGTATTCAAAGGAGATGCATTTTTGTTGTTATAAGTCGTACCCTAATTTGCCTTAATTTCCATTAACGTTTCGTCCATCGACTTTGATTAGTCACCGGAATCCCATTTTGTATTACTTTCAAAGAACGTATGTTTGTTTTCATTTTCTGGCGGAATGAATTTTCGATTCAATTCAATTCGACATGTAATTAACACATTTAAACTAAGATGCAATTCTTGGGTATGAAAATAAGCAATCACGATATACGTTTTATCCAATCACGTTTCATTATGTATATATACATATTGCCAATGAAGAAATCTCCTACCGTTAAGTCATCGTGTAGTGTATTTGCATTAAATCAACGAGTCCGATAGGCAACGTAGTGTACATCAAAAATATGCAGATATTTAATTTTTCAGCTCCCTTTCGGAGATATTGATATTTTTGCAGCATTTATGTTGTCTAGACAGTAGAATACGTACCAACTATTCTGTTAATTGAGGTAACTCTTTTATATCACTTAGTCTTTCTTTAACACCTTGAGTACATAAAAGTGTTAAATAACACGACAAACTTTTCTTTGGTGATGGCTCGTTGACTCGTTCGATGACGTCAACACCATATTGAAGTATTGCAAGAGTATCTAACGCTTTACGCAATCAAGCACAGAGCCAATCGACTTAACAGTGACAAGATGAAGCAAGGACCACAGGCATAGTTTGATCAGGAAGATTTTACGTGACTAAACGTTTAAATGCTATTACTCCGAACATAATATCTAGCATGCTTGGACGCTGGCTTAATCTAGTAACGTGTACAACTTTCACAAGAGCAGTTTTCGGTTAACCTCATTTGAGAAGAGAAACGTGATTGCCCAAACGTTGCTTTGTTCAAATTATAAATCAATAATACCGCTATATTTAATGATTTGTATGGATTGCCGGAGCCAATAAGCATGCATAAAAGTCGTTGTTGGTTAATCAACTAAACTGAATCACACATGATTACTTACAATTAGTGTCACATACAATTATTCAGCCTAAACATATTAAGAGTCAAAACATACATACATACATACATACATACATACATCCACACACACACATACATACATACATACATACATACATACATACATACATACATACATACATCCACACACACACATACATACATACACACATACATACATACATACATACATACATACATACATACATACATACATCCACACACACATACATACATACATACATACATACATACATACATACATACATACATCCACACACACACACACACACACACACATACATACATACATACATACATACATACATACATACATACATACATACATACATACATGTTACATACATGTATTCTTGCAGGCAGGCAGGCAAACGGGCAGACAAACAGACAGACAGACAGACAGACAGACAGACAGACAGACAGACAGACAGACAGACAGACAAAGACAGTCAGACAGACAGACATACATACATACATACATACATACATACATACATACATACATACATACATACATACATACATACATACATACATACATACATACATACATACATATTTGGTCTAAGTCCTTTTGTGAAAGAATTATCAATGCGAAACGTCACGGATTATACTTAATGATAAGGACTGTTTTACTCGTTACTTTGCGCTCCTACACACATATATACATAGATCACTGTCTGGGGCTAATTTCAACTTAATAGTCTATGCCAAATGTTACTCTACATGCATACCAATGGTCAGTCTTTGGAGTATGTTACCACACTTATTCAAATGATAGAAAGTCTACATTTTAAACAATAGAATAGTACTGCTTTCAGAAAGCATTATTGATTATTGAACTGAACGTTGTTGAGGAATAAGAATTACTATATACATATATCATCATGGAAATTTTACATGACAAGACACAAATGTATCGATTAACTCCTTACTGTTTGATACTTAATTATGCATACATTTTGCACTTTCCTTTGAAACATTCATCAGCGTTCGAAAGTTGTTAAATGTGAATGTGCAAAGCCTTTACATAGATAGACACGACATTTCTAAAATGGATGGAACCGTGTAATTGTAAGATATTAAGATATTTGTATTTTTAGGAGGGTCCTACTAACAAACAAGCAACGTGACTTCCATATTGAAAGCCAGAATTTGATACATAGACTGTACATCAGTGTCTACTACAAACATGTAATCATGCTAGTAACTCTCACTCACTCACTTACTTACTTCAATACACACTTCTCGCTACATCCTTCCATGTTTTCAAATAGTTTCTTTGTATCCTCTCATTTTGTTAGTAGTTCTGTGTTTGTGCCTGGAGTTCTTCGGAGAACAGGCGTATTGTAAATAAGCTTTATCATCATAATTATTATTATTCAACAAGAAATTTCTACTCTTTGCGCGCTAAATAAATTGTCTCAAGTTTCAATGTAAATATGCATAATATAGTTTAATATGTTTTCAATGTGAACTGAAGCTATACTCGACGCACGAAAAATTGGTCAACACTTGAGGTTGAGATACATTTTCGTTGGATACTTAATCTTTACGCAGTGTTTTCCGTTCTCCGTTAACGGCATCAACACAACGCACAACGGAGTAAACTCGTCATGTCACCACAGCTAGACTGTGGATGACATACGAAGAGGAAGAAGAGAAGATTAACGATATATTGACTGATTTGGCTGAACATGATGACATTAATTCCAGACACATTGCATTTTTCCTAAACCCCATGGTATGCATAGTTTTTCAGTCAAAGCCCTTTCCCTTTTGAAAAGCTGTCTTCAACGATATTGCATACGAGTATTCAGTGATGCAGTGTAAAAGTACGTATAAGAGTTGATAACATGGCACTCCGATTGTGTTGAGTGATTCTCGGTTGCCTAGAGATGCGACGATCCATACGACTTCTGCTGTACTTATAGTAAAGTGGATTAAAACGAGCTCTGAAGAAGATTTCGATATCGGTCACCATCAAAATAACATTTTAGAAGACTCGAACAGAGTATTGGCAATAAAAGATTGAATTAGTCTTATATGGTGAAATTGGCTACATTAAAGTATTCTTGAATTGCTATAATATTAACTCACCAAAGTGTAGAAAGCGGTTACCAGACTCCCTGAGCGGAGATTACAGCAACAAAAACACTGAGCAATTAGTGCCATGATATTTGTCCTGGGTATGAGTTTTCCTTGCGTGAAGTTTTCCTCTGTCTCCTACAGCGACGGCTATGTACTCAACTGAAATAAATCGTATACGAGACGGCGTCTTGAAGAAATGCTGTTACAAACAGTATCCGTCTTCCCCGCTGTAAGAAAAGGTCTTTGATTTTTTTAGACGAACAAGTTTTCGTAAAAGCGCGGTGGTTTCAGCGAAATATCTACAGGTTTTTCATTGTTTGTGATTGGTTTACCTCTACCATGTGTAGTTTTACTCTTTGTGAAGGCATATAGTGTCCCTGCCAAATTATTATACCTTTAAAATACAGGCGCAGACTGCAACATGTGGTTTTTGTCAGGTTTTCGTCGTTTCTGTTGCAGTCGTGAGGGAATCGCTAGTGAGTGAACTCCTTTCACTCTACATGACGTGATTAACATGAATTATATACCGATGATAGAACAATGCGCATGTCCTTGATGACAAACATAAAGGATACGATTTCGAGCTTGGAGATAACGCACAAAATTAGCACATACTTCGATGTATTTCATACAATCAAAGCAAAAAGCGAGCAGTACTGTTTCTACTTTTACTTAGCGAGGAGTACACGACAGGAGGTGGAGTGGATTTATGTCTGGAACATCCACAGTAACTAATAATGTAGGGATGTTTTCAGAATTAGATCTAGTCACAAGTCTATTATCTCCTCGATGTAATTGATTCCTAGCAAAATAATTGCACCATCATTAAGTGACAAATGCTGACTATCAACGACTTATTTCCGTCGTGATCGTGGCCTCTTGTATTAACCTCAGTAGACAGGTTGTAATGGAAACAATCATAGCTTGCCTCTAATGTACTATTGGCTTTAAAACATCAAACATTTCGGATAGGCGCTAGGACTAAACGAAAATCAAACTCCTAATAGAATGTCTTTGAGTGGTAGAATATCAACAAACTAATCAAGAACAATATAATGATAATACATTTTCTAAATAGGATAAGTTGATGTTTGCGATAATTGTCCAAAACCAATTATTCTAGGTTCCGAAATAATGGAAGTTCTCATCTTTCACAGTTCAGGCTTATTCAGTATAGCGGTTTATGGGAACCGGAAAATCTGTAAGTGAAGTTGATTACTAGGACTTCTTCATAGCGAAATTTAGATTAAATTGAGGAATGGACTTTGTGTTCATGTTTCTATCTTATTTTGCAATGTCGTCACCTTCACACACAGTAAATTGCAAAACTGTACCATTTGATAGGATCGATGTGGCGCCATTCCATGGTGTGATAGTGGGTGACCTCTGACCTCTTCTTGAAAACGCTATTCCATAGAATGAGTATTACTATGTGCATAGTATGACCATGTATGGATGTATCGTATTGCGAATTGTCATTGACGTACATGGACGTGATAATGTATAATTTATGAAATAACATTCTGTGGTTTTTATGTTGATAACATTTACCTTTAAAACTCATGTATAATTGTTATTATTCTTTGTGTGCTAGGAAAAAAATCTCATCAAAAGTTGCCGCTTTTTCAAAGCCACAAATTCTTTCGTTAGGTTGTATTGTCGATTTCTATTGGAAGTTTAATCCTTTGTCAGTAACCAATGACGCTTGAGTGGCATTTCCAGGCGTGCTTTCAGAGTTCGCAGCTGACGTAATGTCACGCGCTCATTTGCATACATGTTTGTACTCATCTTTTTTGGTATTGCACTGAGGTTCACATACCAATAGCATGTACGCGTATGGCAGCAAATAACTAGGGATACATAATGTAATAATACCAAGAACCCTTACATTATGAAATATCTACATTTCTGATACTCGTAAAACGAAAACAACAATTATAACAATCATGTCAGGTGACCGAAATGTGCCTGTTGTGATTTTTGAAAAGTAATTCGGAACTCTGCAGCGATAAATTGTATTGGTACACAAGCCGAAAACCGTCAATTTAGACATTTCACAATCGTTCATTTAACATCATTCTTGGCTTTATGCAGAGGATAATGTGAGTGGTGCCTAATGCTGGAAGCTGTTCATTTCTATAGGGATGTGCTATGTAATTATCTATGAATATGTATCGTACATATATACTCTGTACTTCAATAGAATATTTGGAATGTTCCTTTGGGGATATTTCGAGGGACTTTTTTTCAGGTTTCACAAAAATGATACGATTTTTACATTATAGGTATGTGTCCATATTTTTGAATATTTCATCTAAAACAATGTCATATAACTGATGTTAATAAATAAAAATACATTTAAGTGGTCATATGGATGACAATTTGGTGTTTATCTTGGGGGTTACAATTTGTAAAACAATTTTATCATTGCTTCCTACTTGAAATATCAATGTGAAACAACACAGACCAAATCTGTCTTTGTAACTCAATACATTGCCAAAAGCTTTTTTTTTAAAGTGTAAACAAAAAAGGTTTTTATTGTACGTAGAATAACAAATATTTCACACATTTATTAATCTTTTGCAATTTTAGCTGCGAACAAGGACTTGGCATATGTTGTTTCACATTGATTTTTCAAGTAGGAAGCCATGATGAAATAAAAAAATCAAAACTTAATATCAAATCCTCACCCATAAGGCCACTTTAAGTATTTTTCGAAGAATTATTTTTTTGAATGCGGAGTGACAAACTGTTACTTAACACTAGAAACGAGGAAATTTGTGTTTCTACTTGTATATTTCGTAAGTGCTAATACACTAGCTTCAGATTAAGTCGTATGATGCTTATCAACCATTCCAATTTTACTGATGGGTAACATGTACCTCCTGCATTTACTTAACTGCCTGTTATAATCAATTTGCTCTTTTGATGTAAATTGCCCTATAGGCTAATAGATGAACTTTGAAAATTCAAAAGAAAAACCATTCACTTGTTGATTAGTTCATATATTGATTTTGATGGTATTGATCATCACGCCTTAGCATTTCTGAAAGTAAAGTTATCTTTCAAAAGGTCAGTGTCATTAATATGTAGATCATATCCCTATCTGACAGTTTTTTTTTAATTCATTACTTGCCAATTATCCGATATGGGTAGAACTAATATAGATATGTAACGAAAAATATACTTTGTGAACGTGGTGAACACAATGCTTTTCTTTCCATCTATCCACTATGTCATTAAGCATTGAACATTGAATGTTTTTCGACTTCGTTTACATTAATGCGGCCATTCAGCACGACTACCTGTCAATCACACGCTCTCTAATTTGGTTCTAACCGTTATTGGGATATTCTGGTTCTCTATAACCTGTTTACATAAAGAGCATTAAGTGTATCATGTAATCAGTACAGTGGCATTACGTGTTATGATGTAAGACAAATGGGGTGACTTTGCTATGTAATCCCATAATGAGAATCCTGCCACCTACTGTGTTGATACAATACAGTACACATCAACTCAGGTGTCATTTCAGTAAATTGCAAATATACAATCAATGGAATTCGAAGTGTAACTGAAAGCTGTAAATAGGGTACAGCGTGCCATATTATTCAGAAGCCGGCATACAGTTACACGCAGGCAAGTCCTTTCAGCGAATATGTAAACGTAAAAGTTTGGCACGTACAAAGACCATAGATACTTTGTTCCTTTCTATATGAATGTAGTTTCTTTTCTTTCTATTTTCATGTAACTTCTCCAGCGCTCGAATCATTCTATGAACGCTTACGTTTTCAGATGGATTCTGTTCTAAACTCACGTCAATGAATTGAACCCACTGTTAGCATGCAACCTTCTTTCCTCAGTGAACTTCTTTTTAAATGTGATGACAAATTTGAAATTGAGACCTTGTGAATTTTCGGTCTGAAATTCTCACATAGTAGTAGTGTTGCAGTGGTCGACAGCCATCTGATTTCTCTCTTTAAAAAAATAACTTCCAAGGTGGTGTATCTTGAGAATCGCAAAGGATTCATAATTGCACGCGTTAACCAACATCAAACGATTGTAAAAGGCAAAAAGAAACATTAAAACGTACTTGATCATGTTATTCGAAACTTGGGAATACATATAGCTTTCTGGGTTTGTGAAATCAAGTATACTTGTGTTTCAGATATCTTATACCACCCTTTTAATATATAGATATAAGGCTTTGAAAAATTAAGATTGAATGTTTGACTCCATCATGATAAAAATGACTGTCCAATGCAAAGAGGTTACGACAGAGTAATGCAATTACATCCAAGAACTATATCAATAGGATTTTGCCTTTCTGTATTTCTAGCATCATATTCTTAATGAATCACGAGCAAATCATTTAAAGGGAAAGAATACCTTGCTTGTGAATTTACTATGTTTAATAAAAACTTGGATGTTAATAGAAATGAAATGCACTGGTTGCGATCAGTACTTCTGACGTATGGTAGGAAACTTCTGTTAAATGCATTGTTGACTGCTTGTATTGTTATGTAATTACAAAAAACAATACAAGCAGTCGAACTTGCCTAATACGGCCTATATTCCACTTCCACCTATGTTCCGATCGATACCAGTGTTGTACTGATAAATAAGTTAAAATGAATGAAACCAACGCATCTCGTTTGACAGCCAAGTTTTATTAAACATGATAGTAAATTCACAAGGTGCCCTTCTCTTCAAGTTTGACACAGGTTAGACATAACAATTATGCTTACAAATCGACCATATACTACAGACTCGCATGTTTACCGAATATTACTCACGGAGCCTAGATTTCTCGTATGCATTTTGATTAAGTATAGTATATGAAGAACACCTGACCTCACTAAAAGGCACGCTTAGGGCATACATAGAGCCTGTTATTTAGTTAGTTTCTTTTTTGTGGTAATGTTTTCGCGCATGGTTTCCAGCTATGCTATTTCATATGACTGCACAATCTCTTGTGCTCCTGGACCACAAGTATTCAATTTTTCCACTTGATTAGAATCTAAAATACCAAATGAACTTTAACCAAGCTATTTAAAAAGGAGTGAGATATGGTACTCGTATACATATATAAATATCCTTGGTAGGCGAACGTGTACACTGAGAGAGATACACTCATAGAGACAGACAGACAGACAGACAGACAGCGACACACACACACACACACACACACACACACAATATTTATTTCACGCTGTCAGTTCAACCCTTGTACTCTTACTTTAATATTATGATATATATGTCGTCTATTTTAAAACTCCAGGGCGTTTAAAAAGTAAAATTATAACCGAACTGTTAACGGAGATGAGCATGTCAATTTACTAGATAATATAACTTGAAAGTGTAAACATTCACAAAAAGGGAAAATATGTTCTTTGTCATCCTAAAAGCAAACGCATACAGGAGTTGCTATTTAGTGAGATGGAAAAGTAAACCTTTTATCCTAATTTAAGAGACATCTTATTTTATCACTTAAAATTACGAAAAGATTAGACGTACGAGCAAATGTTCATGTCCTATTTATTATTGACCAGTATTGTCCAGGGTATTTCAGTAATCCCAAGTTGAAAGCTTTTACGATTGCATCTGGAAAACCTTTCGATTTGTCAAACCTTTTTGACGATAACGAGGAATTAGATGTGATCGCTCCATAAAAAGCTGACCCTGTATACAGCTCATCAGCGATATCGATATAAATCATATATTGTATCCCCATTCATAAAATAAATGTAACATGATGTGTTGTCATGCAACGTTCAATCAAACATATATAACAGTCGTGCGTTGTTATTCCTGGCAAATTATATTGCTTTTACCACGAGTTTTGACCATGTATTTCAAAGCTGTTAGCTACATATTGACTAATCGACTTACTGTTAACCAGGGGATATTATAAATTGTTGAGATACACTCAATAGGTATTATTTAATTTCCCTGCAGAACTGCAGAACAATCCACAAAAAATATTTGAGGATGTATGTTTTAAAACCATCAACATGATTGCAATAGTCGATGATGATGATCATGATCATGATGGTGGTGGTGGTGGTGGTGGTGGTGGTGATGATGATGATGATGATGATGATGGTGGTGGTGGTGGTGATGATGATGATGATGATGATGATGATGATGATGATGATGGTGGTGATGATGATGATGATGATGGAGAAGGAGGGGGAGGATGGTGATGCTGATTTTCCCATTTTTTCTTCATGTTGTTTAGAACTCCATTATAGCTAGAGCAAATACGAATAAATGTTCCATTTGAAATGATGATGATGATGATGATGATGATGATGATGATATCGATGATGATGATGATGATGATGATGATGATGATGATGATGATGATCGTAGTGATCATAATCATTATGGTGACGATGTGTGTTGATAGTAGAAAGTACATATAATTGAAATACATGCTAACAGTAATCCAATACATGTAAACGTGCTCGTTCGAAAAAAATGGCATGATGGACATTGTGGGTTATATTGTTACAAAAGTCAGCTTTCAATTAAAGCGATGTACATTACGGTAAGTGGAGGAAGAAGCTGAGTTGATAAATTGATGTGGTCCCTCTCTCGAGATTTGCAGATTCATTGTTCGTTCTTTGAAGAAATGGCATCTTTGAATTGAACTGAGATGTAAGAATACTTCTCCCAAGATACTGACGCCTGTATGAATCAGGTCATTTACTTTGCAAAGGTACAGAAAATGTAAGTTTACAACGTAATGCTGTGAACACACTTGCATCCTCATTTCACCCAAATTACCATAAACGCCATCGTATAAAATCCTTACTTTGATGAACACCATTAAATCTTCGTAGGCAAGCTTTGGCAGTGGGCTTTAGTGATCCCCTAGTCTCCAAAATGAATGTTACATGAACATATGTGTAATCTAATATGGAATTATTTTCAAAAGAAAAGGTAATCATTACAAGGAATAGTCACAGGTCGAACAGAGACATTTTGACGGCGTGAATCAATTATTTCTTTAATAAATGAAACGAGTAAAGCCAACTCATAATTCTACCCGTACACATGCTTGGGCTACCTACGTCTTTTACCCGACCCCTCTCCCGGGACTGGCGGTCGCTCCTCCCGCAGGACCGACTCTGGCGCCCGTGGTCACTGGAGGCAGTCTAGAACCTCACAGTCCTTCAGGCCACGCCGACTTTTTTCCCCTGCAGGCCAACGTCTTTTTTTCATTTCCCCCCCCCCCACCCCCGGGGTGACGGGGGCCTGGTGATGGCGATCGGGCGGGCCTCCCTCCCTCCCTCCTTGCCTGCCTGACTGCCTGCTTTGCTTCACTTCATATTCAGGCTCCCTCTAGGAGGAGGAACTCTACGCTCGTTATGGCAGCAGTTGATATTCTCTGGTTGTTAATCTCAATTTCCTGAACGTATGAAATCCAGTCATTAATACGTTGCATTTAAATTCGAATATCATTTTTAAAAAAGACGTTTTCCTATCGTATACCGCGGAGAAACATGAGAGGACTTAAGATTGCAATAAAAGGCCATCGTTGAATGAGTAAAAGGTTTTCTATTGATCTTAAAACAGCTTTCGAATATTACATTTCAAGTAATCGATCATTATATGCCGTTATCGGATGTAATGATACACGTGTTTACGTATAACTTAGAGAATTAGTATTGCGTCTACCTGTTCCTTCAGAGCCACTAATTACTTAACCGGTGTTGAAGTGGTTGTCTTGTTTTTCGTACACGGGTTGTTTATCTTTTGTTGTTCATTTGAGCGTAATGTCATAGTGATTAGATTGTTCAAATATCATGAAGTTCGATAGAGAGAAAGAAACATACATACATACATACATACATACATACATACATACATGCATACATACATACATACATACATACATACATACATACATACATACATACAAATATGTAGGCTTGGTGTTTCACTCATGGGACATTACGTTTTTGACACAAAGATAGACATATTTCAACTCTAATTTAACAATAACAGAGACACAATAATAACAGCAGGATCATTTGCCCAATCACATCGAACAGTGATAACCATTGCAATTCTTTCACACTGCAGGAAAATCAGGCTTCTAATGAAAACATTACACATAGACTTAATGATTTCATTGGCTTAACCTGTTTATTTTCTAACTGGTATTTCAACTTTACTTGTTCTACATCCCCAATGTGCACGGCATCTGTGTAATTGTTTCGTTTGCATTAGAGGTTGTCTGGGGATGTGTATTAAATGTCATGTTATTACGTGAGTGAAACACCAAGCCTGCATCATTTTAGCTGTAATGTCCCATGAGTGAAACACCAAGCCTACATCATTTTAGCTGTGTATCAATTATTATGTATATAAGTTGGTTTTAATTCTTGACAAGGAATCAATGGCATTAGAAAATATGCAAGGATCAGGAGAAAAAACAACATCATGATTGACAATTAAGGAAATGAATTTACAGTATTTAATGTCAGCTGAACAGCTGTTACTACTATATCTTGAAGAAATTTGTAAATCCGCTTTCTTCATTTCCCGCATGTCCTGTAGTTTTGAAAGCCTACAGAGTTCAGAGGTATAAAATGGTAATCCTTTCTGATAGCACTGTAAGCTTATGAACTCAAATAACAAAGTGGCCCAGAAGAACTGAATCGTTAACAATTTTGTGGAACATTTTCTTTTATATTAACGTAGTGTGTGCCTCGAAAATAAAAGATTTAACGTATGCTGTTACGTTGTTTAAAATAGTCTGCACCTGTTTTCACTTAAACTCATAGGAAAAAGTCATGCATCATCATGCAAATTTTTGAGGTTGGTCTGACAATGTTATTAAAATATTAACCAATTTTAGAATCCAAAATGGTCGCCGAATACTGCGTTAACTCTGTAGGAAAATGAGACATTGTTGATCTCCTTGACAACAAGATGAAGAAGCTCTAATATTTCTTTTATTTTGCAAAGGAACCTGAGATATTGAATGTCTTCGATTTTCATGCAAGTTGGTTGTCTAGGCACAATGGACCTTGAGGGTCAACAAGAGAAGACTTTATCGATAAACTATCTTTATCCATTTAACAGTGAGTATACCTATGTTGTTTGTCTTTTTTTCCTCATTCAGTAAATCTTTCTGTGAAAGTATTGCGCTTTGATTAACTTCAGCAAACATCACCACGTTCCTATTGTTAAGAGTCATGTTTCTCATTGTTCACAGCATGAATATTTCATGAATTGCAATTAGTTGCAAATACGACTGACATATAGGGCTTTAAAATTGTCACTTCGTGTTGAAGACAAGAAGTGACAAGCCCCATTAGGTCATGGTTATTTTTCGGATGAATGAAGACAAATATTCAAAGGCATTATATGATTATCGTCATTTATGTATAGTCGACAAAAGTAATTGGCGAATAGGAACATGTTGATTCATATTTCGATCATCGACGAAGGAAGGATGTCCAAAGTCATAATTCACTTCTATGATATCGAAAAATAAAATTCACTTCTACGAGTTCAGTTTTTGAAAATACTGTTATTTTTCTTCCCTTTTAACTGAAAGCTATTATATTGTGGCTCAGACAATCAGAACTTACTTTTGAAGCTTAACATCATGTACAGAATGACTAACGACGCCAATATTTCTCTGTTTCGTCGGTGTGTCAAATTGGATCGCTTGAAAAAGATCACGCAGTGCAATCTTCGGGTTCGTGAAGTTTGCATTTTGAATGATTAATAAAGATGCAATTATCGCTTGTGAGAAATAGCGCACCAAAGTAGTGGGTCTGACAATGACCTTTAATAAAGACAAAATGATAGCACACATAATGAGAATTTGGTTTACACCTAGTATCAAAGCAGCATACTAACGTAAAGTAATCGTGCGGTGGTATAATTCACCGATTATTTACGGAGCCGCCATCAACTTATATTCAGTGACTGGTTCTTGATAGATCGACTACGTGGTGCACTGAGTAGGCCTTATAAAGGACTTTATGTCGGTGTGCTATAACGACGTACGTAAGTGCGTACCTTGGTGCCAGTTGTTTGGCACGTATTACACTCGTTTGCAATTAGATCTATTATTCTTGAAATTATTCTTAAAGTTGAAAAAAGGTGAAAAACAAATAGGAGGAACGAGTCGATACTCAAGGTTATAAATACATCCAACAAGCACAACTAGCCGAGTCGTGGGCGTCCATTACGACAGTCTTGTGTTTGCTGCCCACCTTTTGAATCACAAGGACATTCATATTAAGCGACCTTCATATATTGATAATGCTACGTGTTGACTCGAACATCCACTGAAAATGTTTTCTTCAAAGGACAAATGCTTTTATATTCGACTGCTGTCCACCATGGTTACCTTTACACATCATGTCACTGTGATGAAATATCTTGGAGTTATAAAATTTCCACTTTTGTGGATATGCACGTTTTAGGAAGATATCAGGTTTATCTTTTACATGTGAGTTTTCTCTTTTTTCAAATCAACATTTCCATCATAATAAACAGTTTATGTTATGGGCTAGATAATAATAATAATCTTTTATTTATACTGGAAAGTTCTTTAAGCATATGAACACTTGTCACCCAAGAAGTCCAGTATGGGCCATCCCTCATGGGTTCAGTGTTAATGCAGGAGGAAACTGGAGTACCCAGAATCAAACTGAACGACATAGTTTCGTAAATTTAATCAAATCCTGAATGACTTCGAAGCCCGACCACAGTGGTAAGAAGCATGTGGTTTAACCACTCAGCCACAACCCATATTATTCAATGCGCCGAAATAAGAGAGGTGTGACCCCTATGTTAAAAGATATCAGTTACAGATCTGCTGTGCTTGGACAATCGACTTATAAGCCGCGCCCTGCTTTACGAATCGCAGACGTTGCTCTTAAGGTTGTGTTGAATAATTCAAGGGGCTAATTTTCAATCCTGGATCAGTGTCTCGACACCCCATTGTGTATCAAGTCAACATTGTCATTAATACAGTCCCCCAAACACAGCTGATTTCAAAAAATAAAGTGACAGATTTCTTTCCTGTATATTCGTAATACCGTAGTCCAACATTATAGTTTAAAAAACTGTAATACTGTCTAAAACGACAGTTTGATATGAGCCCTAGGCCTGTAAGCGTGTTAATTGGTCAAAGTCATCTGTATCCGTCCCCTATTTACATGCAGAGTAGGATTTTTTTTAAAAAACCATCAGGAATGAGTCTTGGGTTTAGTCGCAAAATGGGAAACCTAGGCGGGTCTTAATTCCTAACTTACGTGGATCAGGAGTAATGTTAACGAAATAGTATTTCATATTTGGCTTCACAAATTATAGTCCAAAAGAACTGTTTGTTACAAAACGAACTTTAGATTAAAAATAACATTTTTAGAAACCATTTCCAACACACACTTGAAGACCTTTTAGTGCAATTATGCTGTTTGTGTGAGACTAAAGCAAAAATAACGCGAGTTCATCTGAAATGTTAAAAACATTTAATATTGCAAATGTATAAATTAAAAATATTTTATGAACAAAATTGTTTTGATCGCTGCTTATTCCAGAAGAACCCCCATCGTAGTTTGAATCTGTGTGTGTGTGCGTGTGTGTGTGTGTGTGTGTGTGTGTGTGTGTGTGTGTGTGTGTGTGTAAAAAATATTTTTAAAGGGAGATTACCTACAGCGATATACATTTCTGACATACATGGTAATAGTGCCTGAGGTTTGAGCACAAATTCATGTTTCATACTACACTACAGATACTACGTACATTACAAACTAAACAATTTGAATCGCAATAATCAAACGTAAATTCCCAGTAGACATACAGTATCCAAAACACTCTCCCTATTTCAGATTTATTTTAAGAGGGCACAAACCACAATTTAATTTGCCTCAAAACATATTTTCTTGTCCTCTTTCCAACCAATCTTAAGGACTAAGCATATACCCCTAAAGGTACACAGTAAGTACGATTCTGAGAAAGTCACCATTCTTTTAATTCTCATATAAAGATCGCTGTACTGCATTACACACGGTACATAATGTCGCTTCCGGGTAAGAATGTTCCTTGTTCTTCCTCGCCCATGAGACTACATTATTCCTTGACTTCCTGCAATTACTATAATAGCGGTTGGGTATCTAAGACAGACGTTGCCTCTGTATTATGCCTAAGAGCACACATCTTTAACATTAAGTATACTATTAAGCTGACAGAAAATCATCCTCAGATGTATGCATTTGTCATTTCGGTCAAGTGACAGCTCTATACATGTTTCTGCTAAGAAGAAGTTTACATAAAAGTTTTATCTTTTTGGTGTACTTCTTTACTCAATATAGCCGTCTGTAATATCCAAGCCGATACGTGCAATACTATCATAGCATTGTAAATTCTTACTGAATCTTAGATTCGTTGATTAGTCAAATTTATAGGAAAATTCAATGGTTTCCAAATGATATAATCAGGCATGAAATTTCTTCTTTACGCCATAGCTGTGTAGTTCTGATATCAGCAATGTTTGTGTAATCAGGCATGATCAGCGAATCACGATATTTCTTTACAATTCGATGTCATATCTTTCGTCTTTTGGTTCATTGATTATTATAATAAGGAAAACGCTTAAATTGGCATAATCGGCAACTCTTCAACGTTCAATCTGGCATATTCGGCAACACTACAAAGTATGTGCATTCGGTGACGTCACATGTAGTTTTTCAGCACCTCTTTAAAAGCATACAGGTCACAAAAATTCTAACCGTTGAATATTTAAGTAGTGGGATTGATTGTCTAACATCCCTTTCTGTGTACCATTCCAAGTACCATCAAAATAAAAAACACAAAACTTCTTTCTTAGTGGTATTTTCATTTAAAACACCGTTTTGGGGCTTACATGTAGTAGTGGTTCTTTAATTTAACGGGTCATCACTTCGACAGATGTTGAGGTCACCTTGAAATTTCTGAAATGTCTTGGCATAATCACAAGAGACCTTCTCAGCATAGATTTTTCTACCAATCAAACCCATCCTCCAGCCGAGTACAGAGGGGAGGTGAATATCTGTTTGAATAGTGGCGAATTATATTGATTCTCTACGATCATATGATAGCGCAATGTGGCACAAACACTTTTTAGTGTTAGTTTTAATGTTGTTGCCTCAATACATGTCAGTGTTAATTCCAGGAGTTGAGAAATAATGCCGCAACGTTAATACATGAGTTGAATGTAAACGCTGTTTTATTATTATTATTATTATTATTATTATTATTACTTTATTATCCCTCACAGGGAAATTTGTCTTGCAACAACACAGAAAAGCATACATATAATCTTACACATTAAAGTAGTACTAAGAACAACAAAAGTACGAAGACAATAAAAACTGTGTAAAAGACTACATAAAAACATTCACATTCCTTTACTTCTTACATTCTCTGGTTAAGTATTCTGATGGCAGAAGGTACGTAACTGAGCCGAGCACGACGTGTTCTCAAGGATAAAATTCGATACCTGCGACCCGAGGGAAGCATCTCAAAATACTGAACTAAGGCATGGGAAGGGTCATTGGTAATTTTTGTGGCTTTAACAAGTGCTCGTTTTCCATATAATGATTTCATGCTTTTACATTCAGTTCCACATATTTTAGTACAGGTATTGACAACTGTCTGTAATTTGTTAACATTTGAAACAGTCAACCCTCCAAACCAGCTTAGAAACGAAAAGGTAACTACACTCTCAATGTGGCTAGAGTAGAATGCTTTCAATATATCTGGTCTAATATTCAGTGATCTTAGTTTACGCAGTAAGTACATTCGCTGTTGGCATTTCTTATATACAGCATCGGTGTTCTGTTGGAATGTAAGTTTGTCATCAATGAGTGTTCCTAGGTAGCGGTATATTGAAACACGTTCTACAACCTCAGAGTTTATTTCATGGGCATTACAATATTACAGTCAGCTTTCCTTCACCGTGGAGAAACCTTGACCTGAAGTCATATCATGCCTTCCTTCACTAAGTCAGTACATCTAATCTTTGTGTATAATACCTTATAAATTTCCCTGAATCCAATTAGGTTACAGCTTTAAATAGATGAGACCTTTCCTCTTTTCATATGAAATTTTGATTTTCAAATTTTATCAGAATGTTTTGTTGTTCATTTGACATTAATAAATATTCCGTTACTTTCCAGGGAATATTACATGGCGAAATCTTGCAAAATTTCATTTCCTTGGGTATATGGTTTATAATGCGCAAATCACAACAATATCTGTACACAGTGATTACATTTATTGTATAGCATCTCAAACAAGGCTCATCCACTCTTTTGAGCACGTTACTAAAAAAGAAGTCTAGAGATATAAAACGGATTTTATTATTTTGTTTGCGAGTAACTCGTATGGTCTTTGTATTTCTTAATGGATTCGTATAATCAGTAACTGTAATTTTGTTTTAAACTTATGGTCGAGATTACAAGGTCCTTCATAATCCAATCGTAGTCGTCAAATTTTAAAAGATTAAGTAAACGGTGAAAAGATTTATTCCAATAATTGTTTTCTTGTTTGGCACGCACGTTTGCCATTTTACAGTATGGTAGGTAGATGGCAGGTCTGGGAGGTTAATGTTGCATTAGTCGAGTACTAAAAAGTTGAGGTTAAACGTCAAATATGTTTGATAATGGGAGGTTAAAAGTAACATTACTCTGATGCGATGATGGTATAACAGACATGTGGGGGCTGGCTTTCAGTTTTTAAGCTTTGAAAGTACGTACATCAACCTTTGTTTCAACTATTTTGGTATAATGTTAATGTGTGGAATCATGTTTTCGATGGCATTATTAAAGTCTTCTTCTGGTGGGAGTGCAGGTGATGCCTTCTGGCAATAAAATGTCCTCAATATTATAGTATATAAACCTATGTCATAAAATCGTTTATATATGATGCTAGAGTACACTAGATTTGATTTCTGCCAATAGCAAGTACTGATATATGCTTTAATAAGTAGAAGACCACAGTCAGGAACATTTCAAAACGCATCTAAATGTATGCCATAACTCTTTAAGCATCACAGCCAACGGTGTCATGTTAGTATTTCATCTAAGCCATCAAACACATTCGACTCCACCTCCCCCTTTGCCATAACTCTTTAAGCATCACAGCCAACGGTGTCATGTTAGTATTTCATCTAAGCCATCAAACACATTCGACTCCACCTCCCCCTTTGAATTTGACGAAAGTTGCGTTTCTCATCATTACATTTTAAATCGTTCTCCCACGTAGCGTTAATTAAGTAGTGTTGTTGGTGTGTTTAATGAGAAGTTGAAGAACTGAAAATGTATCCGGGGAATGGAATGTAATGGATGTTATAGATTCGAGTGTTACTTGTAGGCGCCAGTCTCGATGTACAAAGACAGAGGTTAGCGATGCCTAACCTGCCATCGAATACTTTGTAGGATGTACTTTGTAACACTTCTAGATTTAAATTGTTGTGGCAATGCATTCTAAAAAAATAACAAATCACCAAGCTCAATTATATTGGTATGACTTTAAACGCATGAACTCACTCAGCTTGTTCGTAAATGGAACTATAAACACGAACACTCTCTGACCTGCCCAGACCCTACCCAACAATGTGCACTTTGCAAGTGAAAAGTTTTACAATAATCTACCTAGACGTTTAAGAAGATTGCATTTAGATATACGCAAAATGTTCTCGTGAGTAACAACTGTCTTGCACAATGATATTAACCTGGATCGTGCTTTCAATCAACTCTCTGTATATTGTCTATCCATTTAGCGTATCGCCGAACCAAATTATTCACATGTATCAAACATACCAAACGTTTCCATGACAACATAAGGAGAATCAACAAGGTTAGCCTCCTTCAGTGAATACAAATATTGGAGAAGTATTTTTGTAACGATACTATCATTACAATTTCGTCGTTTAGCTTAAGTATGACAATGTGATATCGTATATATTTAACAAAATTTAAAGTCTGAATAAACCTAAGGTCAAACGGTTTAGAAACTCTTAAAGGGTTATCGCATTGTTATGTCATCAAAAATCATGTACATGTAGAATACAAAGGTTCTATAGATCGGTTGCAATGGATGTGAAATATGTAAATCATGTTCATAAGATTACACTAGAAGCCAATTAAGCTGAAACAGATCGTCTGACCCGGTAACAATCTTACTAATTATTCTCTAGTCTATCAGTAGTCTCAGCGATTACTTTACCCATACTAACACTGCTATATTTCAACTTACGCGACAAAAAGCTTAACAGACAGCAATACTTCATTTGCTTTGCCTGAGGTAACTTTGGCATAATCTAACAATTTCAATTCACATATCGGCTAGCCGGGTGATAGAATGTAGAAATGTTAGTAAAATTGTAATCTAGTCAGACCACGTTTTGTTTCAGGTTAACTGGCTCACATTGCTTCAGGTTATAACTAGTCATATTTAAGAGACAGCATGACCGTTCTATAAATAACCTACTGTCAACGTGCAAGAAATGCCACTTCTAGAATGTGTTCCTATATATGCCCTCTGTGTCCTTGGTAATACATGTATGGTCGTCGCTAAGTAATGGAAACGCAGTGTAATTACAAAAATGACATTCCTTTTCCTAACGATTCTATGTAATATCACTTAATACTGTCACCATCCTGCCCTAAATACAATACCGGGCATTTTTAACCACACACTAAGATGTTTACAGGTGCCAATTTGTCTGGAATCCATTGGGATATGACATGATATGACACCTA
The DNA here is from genome assembly GCF_964340395.1 of Glandiceps talaboti. NCBI lineage: Eukaryota > Metazoa > Hemichordata > Enteropneusta > Spengelidae > Glandiceps > Glandiceps talaboti. The sequence continues at coordinate 16,479,382 of NC_135564.1, read as the reverse complement.
AGAACCTACCTAAATTGGTATACCTGGAATTGAAATTTCCCCCGGTAATCGGATATTGTACCTTAATATGATCATGATATTTAATCACTACATGAGTCTCTGAACCTTTTTCCCCAAATGTTACTGGATCATCATCTAATAAAAAAGATGAGCATTGCGATTCGTCAAGTCACAACACCATTGGTTTTCTCAAACGAACTTTGCCTTAATTAAGAATATGTTTTCAACTGTATACTCAGTCAAGCATACCTTTGTAAAATGGTGGTGTTCAGAGAAAAGTTGAAAAGAGATGCATCAATCGTGATATACGAAAAGTTATACAGTGGGTGTTCAATTATTACCCTGCTACAGATAAAGCATACAACTAATTTGCTTCAAGTACGGGATTAAACTCGCTTTGCTATGATCTTCTTGTATATCATTTCCTCATGTCTATTTTTCAAGGTTGTAAACGGATTAAATTGCCTCCTGTTTGATTTCCTGCATTTAGATGGTTTTTACGTTCCAACGAAAACATGCCTTGTACATACACATGTTGAAAGCATATGACATTTTGTCTAAAAATATGCAGTGTGGGTGTCTGTCCAGAAGGACATGTCCTATTGGTCTAAACCCTGAATACGATTTGCACATTGGGAAGAGTTGCAGTGGCATATGCAAATGATATGCTAATGTGCAAGAACTAAATAAGGGCTACCATATATGCAAATGAAGCGGCAGTTAAAAACGACATGAGGATTATTATTTTTACACCCATTGGTTTAAGACGGCTTTTAGGGTCATAAATATATTTATGACAAATCCACCTGCGCCTGTGTTTTCTTTATGCTTATTTTGATGTCGCATGCAGTTATTTGTTTATATCATATCACTGTTACTCTCTTTCCCTTGTAATTACCTTTTATTGTAAGGGCTGAAGAGTTACCACATCTATCGGGTGGAAACTTGCTTTTGATAAGGTGATGTTAGCATATCGTCTGCAGCTTTTACCTGGAAAATGTTAGGGACTAGATGGCACAGTGGGTCCCTGTCACCTTTTAGCTCCATCCAGAACACTGAGTCATCACAAGTAACATATGAACCTCATAGAATAAAGACTTTGAGACGGAATTTGTCCACATTATCCTATCCTGTAGGTCCATTAGTAGACAATCACAAACGCGTGCTGCCAGTTCAATGTACACTTCCTCTGGTAATTGCGCTTTTAACGATTAAGATAAAGACACTTATAAATCAACTTGGTCGCGATTAAGTGACACACAATATGCGTCTTCTCCGATAGATTACTTCAAAAGATTATCGCTCAAAGAGACGATTTAGCAAATTCACATATAAATACGTCCATTAAAATGAAAAACTGGATTTGGACTCGTGTGTAGAAAGCTTGACTAGTTTCTCAATTTACAAATGGCAGTTAATCAATACTTGCTTATATCGAAATGTTTTTAAATGAAGCATTAACCTACAAAACTGTTTACAACCTGTTTTAAACTGTGAAATTGGTTGTTTTTTATAACCAGAACTTAATGTTTAGTTCATGTTATGTTCTGTTGTGTTATATTATGTTGTGTTGTTATATTATGTTATGTAATGTTGTTATGTTATGATAACAACATAATATAATTGAATAATGAATAACAGATTGATGTTTTCAAAGCTATGTACATTCTTTTCTTCTTTGTCCTGTTTTTGTCATTTTCTGTATGTATTGTATTTTCTTGTTCTTTTTCTTTTGGCCCTTGAACACAGGGATAACAATTTAAAAAAAAAACCCACACACAAGATAATTGATTGATAATTGATCCAATGCTTTTAGAAGGTTGACATGAATACAACGATGTGAAACCTTCTAAAGTGGCTACCAGTGACCTATTGGTGTGCAGTAATAGTAATAGTAATAGTAGCAGTTGTAAAGAGCCATTGTATATAAAAATGCATAGGCCCTGAACAACACATAAAGCGATAAAAGAATACTAGTGGAATACGCACACAAAGATAATTAAAGAATCTGAGAAGAAAAGCAGCTCAGTGATAATAAATGAGTCCCATGTAATAAAAAGTCACTTGTGTTTAAAAAAAGAGCCAAATGTAAAAAAAAATGTCACTTATATTAATTAATTAAGTTCACCTGTAATTAAAAATGAATAATAAGAAAGAATCAATTTTAATAACTGAATTACATGCATTAAAATGTCACTTGTAAAGCAGAGTCTCTTGTAATAGAAAATATAATATCTGTGGTAGTGGATATTATGTATTCATATATAAACACAACAGACTGAAAACACAAGTAATATCAAAATGTTCCATAAGACTTAGTGTTATCTGTTATCCACAGACAAACCGAACAGTTTTATTTCTGCAGGCTATTCTGCATGTCAGACAGTCAGAAACGGTACAATTTGTCAGGCACGATTTTGTCAGCAATCACGACAAAACCATTAAAATTGGAGTCGTGTTATTACCTGTACATATAATGCCAGACGTATTTTGTAATATAAACCAAAGACATGAATTGGCAACTTCCTAGTAGGCACACGATCTTGCGTGTTGTTGTCTCATTACACTGTTGGCGTATAATATCTGTATCATATATTTGTTATATTAAAAGAAAACATGGGGGGCGTATCGCAATTGGTTTGATAACGGATATACAGTAAGATAAAATGAAGAAGTAAGGAGAAGTACATGTATATGTAAGACATGGGATTTGATGGAGAGGGGTCCATCGACGTATTCATTTTATAGCATTTTCCTTCATCTCGCTTGCGAAGTTCACTTTTCAGATACAGATAAAATGATATTGTTTTGGTGTTTCACTAATAGGCCATTACGTTTTTGACACAAAGATTGGCATATTTCTACTCTAGACTAACAATAATAAAGACACAATAAACACAGCAGGATCATTTGACATTTAACTGTGATAAACATTGTTATTCTTTCACAGTACAGTAAAAACAGGCTTACAATGAAAACATTACACATGGACTTCATGATTCTAATAGCTTCAATTGTTTATTTTCTAACTGATAATCAACATATCAACTTGACTACTTCTACATCCCCACGGTGCACGGCACCTATGTAACTGTTTCTTTTGCATTAAAAGTTGTCTGAGGGTGTGTAATAAATGCTATGTTACATGAGTGAAACACCAAGCCTACATCATTTCAACTGTAATTTGCTCTGTTGTAAATTTATTTTGCCACAATGTTATCGTCGTCTGTTTGAGTTATAAATATGGCATATATTGTTTGACGTTGATTTTTCGAACAAACACTCTGAAGTAGTGTGCGCTAAACTCACGGAACTTTTACAATGGTATGATTAACTGCATTAAGGTACTGCGGTTATTTTGTAAATCACAGCTCCGGAAGCTAACAACATTCTGCGAGTTAATTTCCGGTTACATCCACATCTCTGTAAAGGAAAGGTTGACGGATAAATTATCGATGGAGCTTGACACCTTTTGAAAGCAATATAGGTTATCAAGAGATAATGTCTACAACGGCAGCATGATAATCCGACGAGGAATTCGAATTGAAAATGGATCAACGACTTTAGGGATTTGTGGTCAGTAAATCTCCATCTCGGAACATTGAACCTCGAATTCCCCTGAAGAAGTATCTCGTGGGATTTGTTCATCCACTGATAAATATATTAAACACAATGCTACAGTACGTTCATCTTTTGCAATTAGTGTCATGCACTATGCAGTAATCTAACATTCGTAAAATCCCGAGCGTAAAAGAGCGAATGCATGGGTGAATAATCCACAGCATATATTATGCCTTGCTATTGGGTACAACATGGGTATATACATAACAAGGTTTAAATTTACTCTAAAAAATATATATCAGAATGTCAGTTTTCTTTTCGTATAGGGCATGGAAAAGAGAATGTTGGTCGCGCCGATTATAATTATAACAAATAAGAATTAAAAAAATAAGAACTTTTATAGCGCCAAATCCAAAAATTAAAGCAATTGTTTAGAGACACTGCACAATACAAAATTTAGAAATTACCAAAAGCACCATATAAAAAATGATACAAATTGTGTCGGTATTCTTAAAAGACAAAAACTGTTCAAAAGTGTTGTACAAGTAAAACGTTCAGCATTGCTCAAAAACTCATGAGAGTAATTATGCGTACAATGACAATAATTATTCATTAAGCACTAGCCGCCAAACCTTATGAAATACCTCTCAGATGTAAATATTTTGCATTTGATTAACATAATAAATTTCTCTGTTTCAAATTAAATTCACATCATGAGTTAGTGACTCTGTTAATTCTATTCTGTAGTACATGCCTGGCTTCTTATAGATAATTGGCCAACAAATACATATAAATATGAATACATGTCACTGTATTTGGCCAGGGCACATTAGAGACAGATTACTCACACACTTTGTTGTGTTTGATGTTATGTTTTATTTATCTGGGATTTAACAATACATTTAAAATACCTTAACCTAAAATACGTAAGATATAGAAGATTTTAGATGGTGAGTCATCTCGTAACACACTTTAGCATTTAGCACCTTGTGTAAAGGATATTCAAATGACTTAGGCAAGACTTATAGTTTGTCATGCATTGTGGATATATCAACAAGCCAGTCATAAAAGTGACTACTGAAAGAATTGCTATCCTCGTCATAGAAGCTGGGCATTTTGGAGTTGGACACACACTGGCGTCTCTGACAAGGTTTCAGTGCAATGCAGAGTACATCAAAGAATGCAACTCTGAAAGACCATAAAAGTAAGTATGTACCCAGACTTAACTAGGTTGGTTGGTTGGTTAAAGAAAGCATATACGCAATCAACCAACCAATCAATCAATCAATCGGTCTGTCTGTCACTGGGACTACCTGTTTTGTTAATCTGGTTTCCCGTGACGTGGTGTGAATTGAATAAAATGTTATGTGGTTCATTTTGTTTTGTTCAGTTCTGTATGTGTTGAAATGACAGCTATTATATAGAAGAGGATATGTCCGATATACTTTGTTGTTTTCTCTCTGGTAAGGCACGACTGAAGAGTTCAAAAGAGTGTTTATCAATCACGTGTGCGATAGGAAAGGGGCAATCGCTCCTGACTTGAATAAACAATGATCATGATGTCAAGCAAAGCTTACACCTTACAAGGTAGCAACATCTCTTGGCATACCTTTTCCAAACATGTAGCATAAGTACGTACCTCCATTCTGGGACTAAAGAGCGTGCATTATTTATGAAACTATGTCGTCCAACAGAAATGGTAGGTTAGTTCACATTGTATAGTTAAGTTGAGAATCCAATTAATTCTGTTCCCCATTTCGTCAATTAATCACAATATCTTATAATTGAATCGAAGTGTGAAAAAATCAATAATTTCAGTCATTAACAATTGTTACATTTATTATACGTAGCACCACTTATGCTGAAACCATTACACATTCTCTAAAGAACATTAGCTAAGTTGAGATGCTTAAAGTGGCCGCATGTATGAGGATTGGGTATTTAGTTTGGATTTTGAATTTATAAAATAATGTTATCATCATGGCTTCCTACTTGCAAAATCAATGTTATCAAATGTGTGTTTGAAACTCAATACATTGCAAAAAGCTCAAAATGTTGTGAAACATTTTTGTTGTTGTACGTACAATAACAAATATTTTACATATTTATTAATCTTTTGCAATTTACTGAGTTACAAACATAGCATATATTGTTTAACGTTGATTTTTCAAGTCGGAAGCCATGAAAAAATTGTTTTATAAGTCCAAAATCCAAAACAAATACCCAATCCTCATCCATATGGCCACTTTAATGAAACAGTCATATATCGTAGTTTGGAAATTCTAATGTTATATTTTATTCAAAGTAGTATAACTCACAGAGAAAAAATTTAACTATTGTCTTTAAATTATTGCCTTATACCACTAAAACCATAAAAACCTTTCCTTTATTGAGAATTCTTTAATTAAAAAATACTTAAATTCACTGTTAAACCATTAACACTTTTGATATTCAAATATTAAAATCCCAAAATGTATCTACGGTTTTTTACTTGTACTTACTTTAAATCGCTGAAAACCGACGCCTTAGTTATACAATATGAAATATGTAACCCCCAATATCCTATACTACAACATTCAATATTTCAAATTCAAATTTCATTTTATTTTCTGTTCACTACTGAACCAAATGTGGAAAGTGAAGAACCAGCAAATGCACTGGATTAGTTGTGAAATTGTCTACAAATAAAATATTTCAGTTTAATAATGTGTCTGATAAATCAACACCGAAGTTGCTTTTTTCCCTGTTTCAACATCATTCATCTATATTTAGCTGCTTGCATTTATGCGCATGATAAAATATGTACATAGATATATTCGTGCCCAAATTAAGTTTCATTGGAGAAAAATTTGAGGAAAGTATTTTTTTCTACACAACTTTCATGTTGTGTCGTAATATAAGGAAAGGATACTTTGTGAATTTACTATGTTTATTATAAACATGGACACTGAATGAGATAAAATGTGTTTACTTCATAAATTTCAACTTAACAGTATGTGGAGTTGACATTGATCTGAACTTAGGCGGAAGTGACGTATGAGCCTTGGTAGGGAACTCCCCTTAAACATATTGTCGACTGCTTGCATTGTTATACAAATTGCAATAAGAAAGAGTCGACACCACGCTTATAGGAAGTTGTCACTTTAACTGGTACGTCAGTACGTCACTTCCGCCTAAGTTCTGATTGATGCCAGCTCAGTACTGACAAATGAAAGGGATGGGAACTATCGTATTTTATCTCTAACATCCATGTCTTAATAAGCATGGTGAATCCACAGGGTTTCTTTTCCCTTTAACAAAGATTTGGCAACACATTTTTTGTCCTTTGGCAAAGAAGAACCGAAAAATTGGATGAAAGTTTTCACGACTTGTAGCTTATTGCAAACAAATATATTAATGCCCAAAGTGAATTTCAAATTTCGCTTGAAAACTTTCAATAATTAATACTTTTAATCTATATTATCTCCTCTTTCTCGGGATATCTTCGGATTGCTGAACTAAAGCTCTTTTTACTACAGGGCAGTTTAGAATGACAAAATCTTTTGTGCATGTGCGCATAAGCATTGCAAAGCCTACAATTTGACTTGATGTGTGGTTTTTGTCAGTAAAATTAGATGTTTCAAATGCTCAGTAGTGGTAACAATTCGACAGTTAGAATCATACCTTTAATGAGCGACCGATCAAACCGACACATAGGAAGAACCTTAGCCTGTTTTTCTTTTAAAAATGTAATATGTGGAAGTTATGTACCAAACCAACATATGAAATAACATCTCTAAAACTACAAATATATTCTTAAGACTATTAACATATTATTAAGCTATTTAACAGGTGCACAAGGTGGGTTAAAGTCAACATTAGAATATCTGACAAAAAAGTTGATAATATGCAGGACTAAAAGTCGAATTTCAGTTTTCATTTTTCGAAGTGACCTCCGAACAAATTGTTTAGAATAACATCCATAAATGGAACTTCCTAAAGTTCATGAATAGAAAGTAGAATTATTGAAACAATAAATATGTGATTATATGTACTTATTTCATTACATGTTCATGTAGACAGATGCTATATTGATATGTGTGAACATAGCATGGAGATGCCATAGATGGGTGGGTGATTACAAAAACTTGCATGCGCATTAAGTGCCTTTTATCTACTGGTCTTGAATTTAAGTAAACGCTAATAGCTGCAGTTTATAATATATGCCATACTTCTAATTGGTATGCATACGTTATCTCATTTGATGGCGGGAATGTAATTTCTTCAGTTTAATATATTAAGTATATTTTTTGCTTTAGCGCTGTTTTCTTATAAACAATAACACATGCACACATACGCTTACTAACCACTGCATTGGATCTATAATATTTTACCTACTTTAAAAAAAGGTTATAATTCAAGATATTTTTTTTAAAATTAATTTCTATTGTATTTAACTATCGTTGAATGATGAAAATAAATTGAATAAATGTCTTTCATTTATACTTTTATATATTTTCTGCACGTCCTAAAAACAGTCCAACCTCATGGCACAACATTTGGTGCAACATAAAATCTCGATGCATGTATTCCCTTCGGAGATTATAATAATTATGGAACACCCAAGCAAGTCAGACATAATTTCAGGAAGCCAATTTACAATAAACAGTTACGATAATTAGAGATGGGAAACCCTATGCAGATAGTAATTGCGATGACATCCGGTTGAAATCGGTGAACGGTGATTGCAGTGAAGCCCGCTAAGTCAAAGTCATTTGTTTTCTGTATTTGTGGATATATATATATATACTGCACTCTGGGATCTTTGAGTTGTAGTTTGTGTTTCCTACCTACAGCCTATTCATTCATTACATTAAGATTTCCATTTTAACATCAAGAATAACTGGGAATATCGAACTATTTCTAAATCGGTTCCCTTAGCGTGGATAATAGAATTTGATATATTTTTATGTAGCTATGACAGGTTTGTTAACATTCAGCCCACTCTGTGCACCGTAAATTCTAACTCGTTATTCTATCACTATATTTTTGAAAAAAAACTGTAAGCAGACAATGTACTGCGATGGTTTGGTTGTAACCACGTGCTTAGGCCTTCTGGGTCGATGTCACGACGACCACTGGTTGACCTCCCGCAGCTCTCGCCTGGAAAACAAAGATCATGATATCATAAGATAATGTTTGCAAAAAAAAAGCATTTTATTTTACACCACTTGGATGACGTGTGGAAATCAAAATTTACTTCAACGGTCATTAGTATCATAAAAATTCAAGTTCAAGTTGATGACCGGGTTGGCCGACAAATGTATTTGTTTTTACAATGCAAATTTTGTATCCCCCCCCCCCATCGACTCCCTCCCTTCCTCTTCCCATGTCCCCATTTCTTATTGCAACAAAGGATAAAGCACACTGGACCATGGGATGGGACAGCATAACACCATTCTTACACAATTAAGTGCTCATCAATTTTTGTGTAAATATATTTTGTACTCTAACTTTAGTAGACAAAGGGTCTGAATTAAGACCCTGTCTGATTAATATACTTAAGATAAACATATGTATGACATTATAATTGGATTTGACCTACCTGGCGATGGTATTCAGCACTGCCTCGTCCAGCTCTCAGTTCTTGGAACTGAGAGAACACACACAGCCAGCAATATATCTGTTGTGAAACAAATTTTAAATGACATTGTTTATCAGCACATATAATTGAAACCACTTCAAATACTGTAACATGAGTGTTCTTTTCTATTCACCCGTCACCTGCCCACACGTTCTCTTTCCTTTCAAAATTCGACAGCGCCCTCATCAGTTTGTCCTAAATTTTCCAATTACTTGATTGCAACATGTCCTCCGTGAAAGTCAAGAATGCGTGTGTCAATCAAGAGACACATTTAGTAGTGTGCAAACTAGAGTCTAGCGAAAGACCATGATGATAAAATTGACATGTGAAATATATATAAAGTAAGGTACTTCGACCTTTCGTCTATGACGTCAAAGTACGAGGACACAATTTCAATTCGTCAGATCCCTTCGAAGGAAATAATTTCACCCACATATACTCAAACACTTACCACGAAGGCCACGAAAATGACAAACAAGATGAGATTGAGCAAGGCGTTCCAAGTTATTCCCTAGATAAAAACAAACACACACAATATGTATTTACGAAGCATAAACAGGGGAAATATTCATAATTTTCTTCTTACAGTCTGTACTTCTTTCTTTGTTTAAGGTGGGATTTGCCTGAAAATCAAACTTATCAAAACATTGTCATATGAAAACTCGATCATGGTCAATTTCAAACGATAAAAGAAACTTGGGGAATAATCATCTTGTTTTCAACAATCCTTTATTTTTTCCGCTGAATTAACATAGGATTAGGTGGCCATTTTGAATTCTAAAATGAGTTAAATTTAGCTGCTGACAATTAACGATCGATCATTAAAGGCGTAATTGAGCTCATAAAGATGACACATTTTCCACTAAAGTATTTTGGTACACATGGAACCCGGCACATCTTAGTGTTAGGAAGCAGAATACAGCCATGTACCAGCGGCACAGCCCCGTTATAGGGTGTATTTCTCCACAGATCTGCTACATGGCTGTGAAAAATATGCCTGTTACCTGGATGCGGATACCATCTCTATGCCAAGGCCGTTCTACGCACATGGTATACGTACTACAGTTGTGCACATCCATGTACCAGCTATGCTGAAATTATACCCTGTAGCATCCCTTTCAATTCAAACAATATTGCTCACATAGCTCGTACATATCTGAGGGAAAATGCTCTTGTACATGGATGTCGTAAAAGACTATGCTGAGTTGCTATTTTTCACATCCATGTTACGTTGGTATACCAGTTACACGTCAAATCTAGGTATGTTAAACCTAGTGTACTGGCTAGAGCTGTTACGGGGATAATTTTCACATAGCTGGTACATCCACTGTGGCTTCAGCGCACGACCCCTGTACTGTACTAGGTATATGTAACTGTAACAGTGGTATGAGACTTTCCCTGTGTATGGTTCAACAGGCAAAACATAACCAAAAATAGCAAATAGATACATCTACTGGGGAAATAGGCTAATTTATACTATGTACATACCTCAAACAGCATCACAATGGCCGTTATAATCTTGATAACGATTAGAACGAGGATGTAGATAAGCCAAGTCAAGAACCACCATGGCTTGTCCTAAAAAGTGAAATATACAAAACAGATGTGTTTTTTTTAATTTTCGAAGCCTACATACACTTGACACAACTAAAATTCACGTGCTTTATCAATTTCATATTGATTATATTTTTGAGGGCTGAACTTGATATTGCAATGTAATAAACACAAAACAAGACTAAATGTAAAACTATAAGCGACGCCCTCTCGCGCAGTGCTTCTTGGAACCGGAAAATCGACTATACGCTTGGGTTAAAGGCGTACATGAGTTGCGTTATACGTTTTGGGGTATAATTGTTGCTGCATGATTTTAAAGCGCCGGAAGTATTCCATTTACTGCAGCTTACTTGACTATCATTTGCAATTGACTGAACTCAAGCCTGGTATTAGACGTGACTTATAAACGAAACGATGACGTAATTTATTATACGTAGAAGAAAATAAATTCCTACTATGCAATCTACTGTTCTAACAATGCCAGAAGACAATGCCATAAAAGGCTTGCATCGACATTAGCATCATCATACTAGAACAGTTGAATCGAGGTTTTAAGTAAAGTATTTCATTTGAATTAAAAACTTTAAAACTCAGCTTGGGCCACTTTAACATGAAAATCAACTTGACTGTCTAAACAATCTTACCTTCATAACTCCAATAATCAAAAGAATTGATGCAATCAGCAGGAGCAGAAAGAGGAGGAAGTCAATGCCATTTGATGTAATGTAACCTGAAATAAAACAAATGATCCGCACATTTTTTTATATTTCCAGCACAAAATTAAACAATTCTATAAAATCATTCCATTCGTTGAGGGGTGTCACAAGGTGAAGTTTGTAAACTATGCTAGACTGACCCTTAGTCGGTCGATGTCCCGTTTATGTAAATTTAATAGAATGACTGGTGGCTATTGTTAGCATATTAGAGTACAGGTGGTTGTTGGTGGATAGGGCACTATACAAAGGTCGGAGAACCCGTCCTCGTGGAACTGATCACTTTTGCTTCGCCGGCTGAAGACCGAACATCACCTTGGTTGAAGCCTTGCTGGGTTGTTGTTTTACACTAACTGTGAACCGTAGCACTTTGTGGAATCCTGCTACGGGTTGGCATGCCGAAACGCTAACTGCAACCCGAACAACAGTGTGTGACTGTTTCGGATTCACTCGACGAAAGTAATTCGATGATACTAAACTTGTAAGTAATTCACGCGAACAATGCGTACGTGCACCGGTAGGAAGACAACCTGAACTCTTAGTTGTGACTTTAATTAAGTTGCCACCACCAACCTTTAACTTAACGTCTAACTCATGTTATGCAGTGTACTAGAAATTTATTTAATTCTTTATTCTTTAGTCTTCCTGAGTGCTGTACATTATTTTTTGACTTGCGTTAACATAACAAAGTTCTTTAAGTGAAACCTGTGACCCCGTGTGTATGCGTGCATTCTTTTCCTTGGAAATGGTTTGTTCTCCACCCTCTAGACTGCAATTACGCCACAAAACCTACTCGGTTATCTTGACAAGGGGCCTGATATTTCGTGTACTCGTCAAAGGTATTCCGTGCCCAGAATTGACATGATAGCGCCATCTTGAGACAGAATAGGCATTACGTTTTTGGCACGAAGATAGACATATTTCGACTCTAGACTAACAATAACAGATACACAACAAACAAAGCAGGATCCTTTGCCCAATCATATTGAACACTAATAAACATTGCTATTCTTTCACAGTGCAGTAGAAACAGGCTTGAAATGAAAACATTACACGTATATGGACTTGATGATTTTAATGGCTGCAATTGTTTATTTTCTTACTGATAATCACCATTTCAACTTGACTACTTCTACATCCCGACTGTGCACGGCCCCCTATGTAATTGTTTCAATTGAAATGATTAGAAGTTGTCTGAGGGTGTGTAACACATGTCAAGTAGCATCAGTGAAACATCAAGCCCACATCATATTTTAGCTGTAAAGTCAAAATCAATATCAACTCACCTGTTGTCAACTTATCTGATCCAGTAATCAGGTTTATGATAGCAAGTATGAAATATATGATTGAGTATATCTGTATATAAAAAACACATAATAATTAAAGTAAGCCAAGAACAGACGATAAAAGTTTCAAAGGCAGAGGGCGCTTTAACCTGTTTATGAAATTTTCACTTCTACAATACTTTGTTGTCACTGATTTGTACAAACTAGCATTGACTTTTAGTCTATTCTATTCTCCTTCTGATCAGTTCTGTTCAGTTCTGTTCTATTCTATTCTGTTCAGTTCTGTTCTGTACTATTATGTTCTGTTTTGTTCTGTTCTGTTTTGTTCCGTTCTGTTCTATTCTATAACGCTATATTCTGTTATTCCTATTCTATTCTCTTGTTGTTCTATGCTACTCCTATTCTATTTTATTTTATTCTATTCTATTATATTCTATTCTATCATATTCTATTCTATTCTATTCTATTCTATCATATTCTATTCTATTCTATTCTATCATATTCTATTCTATTCTATTCTATCTTTCTTCAAATCCAGCCTTATTTAACTCTCTGATCACCGTTTTCATCTACTAGAAAATTACATAAGGTTTGTTTGAATAATTCTCAAAATTTTAGATAAATGATAAAGTTGGCTATTTGAAAAACGTAATGACCTAACAAGTGCATACCACATAATATACACATAAGTATAAGTATATCTCATAGGCTTCTAATTCTACTGTAGTAATTGATAATTATGTAATTATATACCAATAATATTGCCTTTCAAAAATATAAAATATTACATGTGCAACATGTATCGCTAACGACACTCGCACTAATTTTCCAGTATGCGCAAATCGTAGCCGCAAAAACAATTAAAAAACTGTAATCGCGTGGAACGCTAATGAGTTTAATTATTCATAACCCTAGACAGTCTACTCTGGTCTAACTTGGCTATCATGACAGAATACAGGATACACCATCTGGTATTAAAAGTGATTATGAGACGAATGACCCTGTTTGACATCTGATGACCTCAGCTGTTATGAAATGAACAGGTGTTTGTATACAATACAGTGAAATATTAAGTGTTAAATGGATGTGATTCTACCCAGGTGAATAATTTCGTAAACGAAAAAAAAAACAGAATTATAAACGATAAATGTGAAACACTATTTTATCATGAAAACATTAACGAATATACACACGCTTGTGCGATGTAATTACCGAATTGTTTTCATGCTTTCACGTTTGAAATCTGGACGACTTTTGACATATAGCGAAAGCGATATAAGTGAAGGCAATGACACCGAATGAACCATGACAATTTGACATTTGCGCAGTATATACGTATGTATACAAAAATTGTCAGAAAAAAAAGACGCGATGGGTGAGGCCAGAGCATTAGACATTTGAAATCAATAGCATAATATGGCTGAAAACCGATCGCTGGAATTATTATGGAGAATGCTAAATGTTATTTCAATCAGCATGCACTGTCATCAATCTCATGTTAGGCAGGGTATCTAGGGATATTCAAATATTACCACGATATACACAGGTCATGCCAATCACACGATGTTACGTATATCTAAGCACATGCAATTTTGTACTTGTATGAACCCAGTTATTTAGGTTTTTAGAATATTTCAAAAAAAAAAAAAAGTTTTGCGTTAGGAGTTATTTACTAATAGTATATTTTCTTTTCATGTGTTATTTGTTTTTGTTTTGCATTTATTAATTTTTGTTGTTGTTGTTGTTGTTGTTGTTGTTGTTGTTGCCTCTGTATTTTTCCTGTTGTATTTTCAAATGTATGTATGCAGCGCTCTAAAATTACACCGAAACAAGACCCCCCCCCCCCCCAACGTTGACGTTAAGCTTTCTTCTTCAAGATTCAGGAAATTAATGTAAATCTTCAAATTTGATTTAAGATTTTTCGGGATTTTATTTTGCTTTTTTTCTTCAAATTACAGAAACTAATCTGTGAGGTTAACATCGTCTCACTGAGCTCAAAACGAACGAAACATTATCTTTTGGCTGGCAACATCACAATAAAATGGTATTAAAAAGGGGTGTTTAGCATCGAGTATTGAATAAAAATAGATTTGTATGGAGAAATCCAATCGTATGCACACATGTGTGAATAATTAATCAGTTTGGATTTTGAGACTGACTTTGTTTATGATAATCACACCATGGAATTTCGTCCCTGTATCCCTCATCTTGTGCAGTGTGATAGTATGATTAAAATTTTTGAATCGAAACTCATTGCCCTGTTTGAGGTATGTCAACCCTTTATACCTACAGTGCTATGTACGAGGCACTCTTAATTTACTGGCATTTGAAATATCACGATAGATTTCCAGTTCTCGCTGAGGTCATGTATGTTAAACGAGAGAAAATGCACTATCTGAATACAGAAATATTTTGCACATGTGTATATGTCATTTAAATTATACATTTGCTAAGCTCCCCAGACATAGCTAGTCTGTGGTTGACATTTATCTTAGCGGAGCATTCAACATATTATAATGCAAAATATTTGATATCGGACGAGCTAGCGAGCATATGGAAGTACTTCCCTTTGTTCATTCAGTAACTCTACGTAAATAGACCCACATCAAAGCTGGGACTTTTGAAAG
Organism: Glandiceps talaboti; assembly: GCF_964340395.1. Lineage (NCBI taxonomy): Eukaryota > Metazoa > Hemichordata > Enteropneusta > Spengelidae > Glandiceps > Glandiceps talaboti. The sequence goes on along the minus strand of NC_135564.1, from coordinate 16,464,018 downwards.
CATTCATATTTTTGTCGAATTAAAATTGGCATTTAACTATCCCAGCAAATGACATTTTGTCGTCAGTTTATGACATCTATTCGGAGGTTGCAGAGAAGCAGCAAAAATAAAACTAACGACATCGTACTGATTATGGATTACGTGCAAACGTGTGAGTCATTATTTTGACGACAATAGCCAGCCAGACGGGGCGTGTTGCCAGCAGTTAATTCTGACACTCGTCGAGGTTCCAACTCAATCATGCATAAATATAAGTACCCTTCTCCAAAATTCCCAAATTATTTTGTTCAATTGTTGTCTTTATTGCACCGATAAATTTATTGTACCAATTTCATTTAGAAATTTGTGAATTGGGTTCGTAATGCAACTTTTTGACTATTTTAAGGAGAACAAAACGATTGCAAATTAAATAACGAAAAGATTACTTACCAGCGTGAAATATCCGCATATCAACGAACCCGTTCGGATATTAAAACAACAACAGCAATTTGTTAAGATAGCCATGACTGGTAAGGAGTCGGTGTATACCGCCAAAAAATACTACCGATAGATAGTTTATTTAACGATATTGCTCGTTCGGTTGATGCAGCAGTACCTCTGGCCCAAGTCAGCCCTTGAAAGTTTCGCTGTTCCATCAAACGTTCGCCCTTCCCTCTGCACACATCTGACTTATTTAAAAGTACATACACATTGGACAACTGTGAAAAGGGGATTTGATCTTCAAATTATTTTTGCAGTCTCGACTATACATTCGGATATAGAAACTTAAGCAGAGAGAATCTTAATTTGCAATATAGACGTGTAAAATTTATAGATGCTATTTTTCAGCGGGTTATCGGCGATTCACAGCACAGTTCAGTGACACTGACGTGCAGTACTTTCACTGAGAGACGAGCATTGTGTATGTCTGTCCCAGTGCTAAAACCGGGCAGCTGTAAGTTCCGCAAATAGCACAAACGCGCCTTCGGTGCACTGGCCGTCTATGAAACTATAGTGAATTAATGCTGGTTTGTAATTTCTCTATATTATCTTGTAATATCCAACAAAAGCAGGTCAGTTGTGCGGAGTTAAATGAAAAAATGGTGCAGATAATTACTAAATATTACATTATTTTTACGTAAAATGCGATAATCAGTATTGCCTTTAGGTGAATTTCCGTGATAGATATTAGAAAAAACACCACGTCTTTTTCTGATAAAATATACCGCATTTTCAAAATTCGTCCGAAACCCTTTACTTGGAGATTTTAACGATATAAATGTCTGCTGGCAGTCTAGTCTGAAACATCTTTTCAATGCACCTAGTTATAAGTTTAATGAAAAGATAAATAATACACAGTGTTTATCAAATTTCGATATTTCAAAATGATGTGAACCGGGGTCAAAGTTCATCAGATGATGAATGAGTTACGATAAGGACAACATTCATTTTTATGTTATATAATTTCGAAATGATTATTTACGACGTTATGATTAAGTTTATATCTCTAAAATGATTTCATAATGTCAGCGATATGTTTGCAGTGAGAACGATACGTTCTCTTTATTTCATCTAGTAAGGCGTTCATAACTGGTCTATAAATAAGGATACACGAGGTATCACACATGGCTGGTGTTTCTATCAATATTTAAATACTGACCTCACGACACGGCTAGCTATCAGTCGGCAATCAATCATTATTGTCGTTGGATAGTTTAGCTGTGGTTTACATTTGTTGATAATAGATGCGTCAAATAATGTTCAAGTAATGTTGATATCATTATTTGCGCACTTGACTGATCAGTGATCAGTCGATGGATGGATGGATGGATGGATGGAGGGTGGGTGGGATGGATGGATTGGTGAGTGAGTGAGTGAGTGAGTGAGTGAGTGAGTGAGTGAGTGAGTGAGTGAGTGAGTTGATGGATGTGTGTTTCTTTGAAATGATCGATGGATGGGTGGATGGATGGATGGACAGACGGATGGATGGATAAGAGGATGGATATGGTGATGGGTGGTAGGGTGGGTGAGTGAGTGAGTGAGTGAGTGAGTGAGTGAGTGAGTGAGTGAGTGACACCCACCAATTCAAACCTCAAGGAATTGTAGAACAAATATTTGATTAATACTGTATTGCCGACTTTGTTACTTTTCAAATTTTATACCGAATAACATCATGCAATAGAAGTAAACAAATATATATAGATATAGAAACTAATGTTTGTGTATCTATTTATACTGACATGACAACTTATGACAGTGTATATTCAAAATTACCTATACCACAATCCTTAATTCGCCAACGACTACAAAGAGAAAATGTACCACTGTCTGTGATGTAGAGAAATAGGGAGATGCGGCTGCAGTATGCACACAGTAGAAAGTCTTCCACTGTGTAGACATGTAAAGATATGTCCGAAGTGAAGATTACAACAGCTGGAAATAAGGGCCACGTATCGTGATCTAATGTTATGGAACTTAATAGCTGGTGAATTCCAATAATGTCAGATGTATTAATCAAACGTCAGTCAGTAGGACGGATAACCCACTTACTAACTCACTCACTCACTCACTCACTCACTCACTTACTTACATACCCATCCACCCACCCACTCACTCACTCACTCAATCAATCACTCAATCAATCAATCAATCAATCAATCACTCACTCAATCAATCAATCACTCACTCACTCACTCAATCAATCAATCAATCAATCACTCAATCAATCAATCAATCAATCAATCAATCAATCAATAACCCACCAACCCACCCAATCAATCAATAACCCACCCACCCACCCACTCACTCACCCACCCACTCACCCACCTACTAACTCACTCACCTAACTACATTCCCACCCACTCACTCAATCAATCCATCCATCCATCCATCCATCCATCCATCCACCCACCCACCCACCCACCCACCCACCCCACCCCACCCAACCCCACCCCACCCCACTCACTCACTCACTCACTCACTCACTCACTCACTCAAATAAAGACCACTATTCGCCTTGCTTTACGGATTGAATACAAAAATTAACAATAGCATGACTAATCGGTTATTCACCCTATACATGTCCTAGGATAGCTTTATAAATAAGCCAACCAGTGAGAAATAACGTGGCTTATTTGCATACGAACTATACACCGAATACATATTGAAAATAAAGCATCCATGACACATCAAAATAAACATAATACATAACGTAGAGCTATTACAGAGAGGGAGAGAGATAGCCGGGGTACGTTTTATATCATTCCAACATAAAATCATTAAAGTATCACCTTACTGTATAAAGTGCATTGACAATCTCTCTTCTTTTATGAGCTGTAAAATTTAGGGTGAAAGGTCATATCTAAATATACTCTGCCCAACCCTGGGAGTAAATACATGTTCAGATGTTTTGAAATGTCGTCAACCTGGATTTGGTAAATTGTTTGGTAGTTTACGTTTTTTTATATATATATATTGAATAAATCAATTACGCCATGCATATTATTGACCACGTGCAACAAATAAATCGAATCTTCTTCAGCAAACCAAACGGTACCTGTAACCGACGCGAGATAAAATAGTTGACACCAACTTTCAAAAATAGCAATATGAAAAGTATAGTTTTCTAGTTTTGACATCGATATTTGATATATAGTTTTGACCTTGCTCCAAGGGCATTTGCAATTATTGGTATACGACAAATGCAATGAAGCGTATAATGTCAAGTAATGCGGGTAGACCGTGTTCTATTTCAGGCACAACAGTCCGCATGAGATGACCCCGAGGGGGGAGGGTACTTGCATAGAAAGGGTATATACGTATGCACCGCGGTTTTGAACCCCCTTTTCGACTCATGTAGACTTTTGAGTCTTGATTTTTTAAAGCATTATGTAGAGGTTAAACCTACCTCTTTGAATGCACGTATGACTTTTGACCCCATATTTTGAACAAGGTTATTTCCACGGGTTGTTTTCAGTCATCTTTATCGGAGGTAGGCGCCCCTCCCCCTGCCCCCGGGCAGCCAATGAAGTAGCGATGACTGAAACTCATTACCACTCAGACGTTCCTGGCTTAAATATAGACTTTTGACCCCTGTTTCTGGCTAAAATGTAGACTTTTGACCCCAGGCCTACTTTTTGAATTTTTGTAGAGTTTGTGGTTGTAATTTTTGTCCACCCGAATACCCCCCCCCCCCCCCCGCCGCCGCCGGGAGATGACACTTTTATAACGATCAGAAGTTAACGAAGGGGCATGACGGCCGATATTTTAGTGATACAGTAATTTAGGTTTGATGGTATTGTTTGATTTGATGCGAGTCCTTTACATTAACTTATGAAGGAGAGCTACATGAAGAAGTAACGCGGCTAACTGTCCACTTTTTCTCTGTATGGCCCTGAAAATGTATGGCGTTTCTGGAATAACATGAATTCCCAACAATTGCATCCGAACGAGAATGTCGTCAATATCTTGGATTGTTGTGAGGGATGTACCGTATATGTACAGCCCGTCTCAAGATACCGTTCACCAAATCTTTGTTATACAACCACGCGGAAAGCTATAAGAAACTGCATATTCGACACTAAGATAGCAAGATCGCGATTTCTTCCAACATCGTTTTGTCTGTTATGGAATAAACAATTTAGAACATGCGCAGTTAACAGTGAAGTAAAGCATTTTCTCTGTGTTTCACACATAATTACTGTATCTATATCAAGTAATGAACAGATTCTGTCATTTGCTTTAATTATAGACCCAGTATGTGGATAGGCCTAGTATGTGACCTTTTCGTAACCTAGTCAATTTGTAAACATTGTTTTCTGCCAACCAACATCAGACTGATTATAGGGAATGATAGCTGCCAACTGTGATTACGTTTAGCTCTCAATGGGATATATAGACTGTTTTATGGCATCTAAGTTCACCCTCTAACCAAAATGACTTGCTTAGTTCTGCTAACATTGTTTACAGATTGATTACATTGAAAGACAACACATGCTGAGCTGATGATTGTTTTAAAGGAAATGATGAAACCGTATACCTTTATACTTTCTCCTGAAACATACCTCGTGGGAGTGATTAAAACAACCGATAACTTTAAATGTTGTTCCTATCAATACGTTTAATGGCATGAAAATATTCAATTTTCAAGTTATTAGATACGTGTATTACACTTTCTCTTAAATCACATTATTCAAGTAATGGAAAAAATAAATTGATAGCCACACAGTTTGCAATGTTGTCATAGCAACTTATCTATTTGACCAATGATGCCCTTGCTCTAAAGGTCGTTGTTTCAATTCATAGTTCTCGCAATAGTGTTTTTTGCAAAAATAATTTCTCATTACTTTCCATATTAAAGGGAAAAACATCGCATAGAAATAAAGAACAAACAAACAAGCGAGGATGCAAAGATACAGAACTGCACGAGCGCTAAGGGTGTTTTACATAACAAGGGAGCACCATTTTGAATTGAACAGTCTGTCTTTATAAATTGTTCGCTCTGTTAACATCATTTCTTTAGCTTTCTGGATAAAAGACTGTATCGCCAGTTTGACATCAGTGTCTCACATTTGAGTTATTTTATCAATGGAACATAAGGTTTGCTTCGGATCATTCTTCTGTATTGTACTTGTTTGGGACCTACCTTTTCTCTCGCTCTTCTTAACAGCTGTTCACACTCAAAATTAATTATTCCCAATTCTAATTGGGCCTTTAAATACTAGTATAACAATGAAATTACGTGCATAGGGTTTAAGTTCGACAGAATTTATAAACGTTCATACCCGATCATATCGTATAAAACTTGTGATTATTAATATTGGTACTGAAATGCGATTCTGACTCTTAGACGATGAAGAAAGATCGTTTTCAAAGGTCTATGTCTCTCATAGCGTGCTTTGCTTTTATTTGTATAGGCTTCGGATTAGATTCTCCATTTCGTTTAATATACTACACGCTTCTACTCTGATTTGACAAACTTATTTTTTACACCTCTGAATCATGACCTTGTAATTTCTTTTGTGTGAAAATTGCGTCATACCGTGACATGGATATACAAGGTCGCATTTCAGGTCAAAGTAAAATAGTTCAAAGGAAAGACTTTAAGCTTCCCTGTTGACAAGGCGTTCACTGACAACATGACGTTATGTAGTTTATATTTGGTTGTCAAGGCCTTGGGTAAGTTATATATACTATTTTTGGTATGTGACTGGTAGTCAGCCTATTTACAGATTCACGTTAATATATGTAGTCATCAACATAACCTAGACATTGAGGTCGAAACAAGTTCAATGGCATTGACGATATGACTAGATGTAAACTGTACCGTAGTATGTACATATTATTGTTCTTCACCCGTTGCCTGTACATGAAACTGTAAATGGATTAAAGCGGGAAGAAGTGAAGGAATCTTAATAGAACATGATAACTATCTCTCATACTAAGACGATAATTAGCATATGCAAATTATTGTTTTTCATTTTATTGAACGCCCACCTAAAGTATAGAAATGCCAATAGCACCAACAAACAGTAATCGCAATACACAAATTCGACCTGTAGTCCGTAAACCATACGTGTCAAGGATTACTTTATCAAAGTGTTAATTCGTTTCATTTTAATGTCAAAATTAAGATTCTTCTTGGCAAGATATAATCGACGAGAGATACTATTTTAGCTTTGATAACAATCGCCATACAACTATTTATTACAGAACCTAGTAACTATTTCTGTGTTACGATCGAAATATACTGCAACTGGAGTAGTTGAACCATGGACAAACACGTTCTCGCATTCCGGACTCTATTTCGGTATGAAAAACCATATCTTATGATATTTAACAAGAATACTGTAATGTCACCATTATGGAGAAGAATAAATGGACTGTCAATTAAAATACACGTACTAGACGTGACAAATCGATAGTCGTCACTAAAGTGATCTGAGTTTTGATTCTGTTGGTTAACCGTCTGTTATATCAAGTTTCGTGGTCATGCTATTGTGGGATCATATACTAGTAAAACACAATTGATAGAGTAGGCGTTCAACAATAAAGACCTTCACAACATCTTCTATACCTACAGTCCCTTTCATGTTAATGTTCACTGGCTCTGTTCGGCCAAATGAAAACCAACAAAAGAAACTGCACGCTACACTTTTAGATATAAGAAGATTGAATCAATACAATTTCTTGCTACATTTTGTCTACATGGGCGCCCGCGTGTCTGCATCTGTACAGTACGTGTAAAATTTTATGTCATATAGACAACATGTAGCAAAAAATTACGATCTTGCTATGTAAAAGACTTGTGTAGTATCTGCAGATATCTAATGACTTCTACATCACTACATGGTTCTATCAAGTAGAAACAGTGAACACTAACATGAAAAGGTCTGTAAATTAAGAATGGTGTTAAACATTGAATAATTAGTTAAATCTTAAAATATAGAACACGTGCGTTTCGATTCAATATTTCAAGGATTTTTTTTTCTGAAATATTTCAATTATAGAACTTAACCCGGAGCACCAACAGCTGAGGGACGTTTTACGGTACTTTACAAGGGAAGAAATTATACCAAAATCTGCCGAGTATGATAAAACTGGAAAGGTAAGTTGAAAATTTGAGACAATGCAACTCCTTTAAGGAAAAGTCCTGTGAGACTTAAAATCTTGTTACTAGCGCTTCTCAATTTTTTAGTCTGTTACACTCATAAGGCCTAATAAAAAAAATTGTGTGGTTCCGATTACGCTCGATTTTAGAATAGGTGGGGTAGGTAGATTTTCATATTTTTCTTTCTATGTGAGTGTCTAGTTCAGGTTTTCCATTGTTTTCCAAACAGTCTCTGTGTTTATTTCTTCCTATCAGATGTACAGCCCTTACAGATTGGAAGAACAGTTTTATTTTGTCTTTTTAAGTTGATGTCAGTTTCCACATCCACTATTTCTGGTGAGACTTCACAAGTTTTGCGATTTCATTTTTTTTCTCGAATACGTAAAATAAAGTTTAAGGTCGGCAGTGAAAGGGTAGGTGAAGTTGGGTAACCGGAACCAAACAATTATTTTTTTAGGCCGAACGCTAAAACACTTTGACAGCAAAGTATTTGGAACTAAGAATTCAACAATTCCTCAAAAAAAAGATTACATTTATCATATATTCCGATCATTACCACAGGTATAGAAGTGTAGAGTCCAATCTTTAATCATCAGAATTTCAAGTGTTAGAATATACAATTCCAAAATTACAAAAGTTGAAGAAAGAATATGTACCGGTAAATTTATATCTTTTCAACTCTTGGTATAACAGGATCTATAGCAGCTGTAACCTTTCGGTACGTTTCATTCATTGATAATTGTGTAAAATACACCAAAACATTCACTGTAAGAAATCCAATGTTTCTAATTACCCGAAGTGCCTGTCTACCTCTTATATATTGGTAGTCGGTGGTACTGTGTACATTGGCTTGATATCCGTGTGAAAACAAAACATTGTCCTGTCCAGATCATTAAATTGTTTGTAGTCAAATTATAAAATTTGTGGGCGGCTAGTAGGATAGGCCTTTGTCATAAAGTATGCTTGAGATGCACATTAACATTGATCTATATAATTCAAAATTATAAACCAAGAATATATAAAATATACCTAGTGACAGCTGATTCCGTTTTAATTGTCAGTTCGAACTTTTCAATCTATACTGGAAGAATTTAGGAATCTACTCTTTCTAAGAATTAGTTTATTCAGTGGTTGGTTTCTCACCAATTCGAATGAATTGTTATCGTTGTCATACGTTGACAATAACAAAACTAAATTACTATTATTGATTACAGGTTTGACCACTATTTTCAAAGGTCAGTGCACTTTGTGATTCTAAGTAGAGGTTTAGTAGGATTGATGATTGATGCAGTGTCATAAATTTTTGCAAAAATTGTATACAACCAGTGGTAAATATTGTTTTTTGTAATTATTGTAAACGTTATTGTTTTCGATTGTCAGTTGCTATAAGGTTTATATTATGGCGAAATTTGTTCTTTTTATATACAATAAAAGCCACTTATACAATAACACCCCCCCCCCCAAAAAAAAAAAAAAAAATATTTGGTTCAACAAAACACATACTATACTCCTATTTTTATCGTCTGCCTCGATAAAATTCTTGATGTAGTGATACATTTTATCGTCTGTAGTGATACATTTTATTCTCGGCTATCCTAGGACTATCGGTCTGGGAGCACCGCCCACGACCTGGTTTAAAGTCTACTCATAGATATATGTTTCACATACACATCCAAAACACATTAAATTTAGAAATAATGTTCCTTATCAGTCCTGACAGTTACAATCCTCTGCGCTCTTTCTGCATAATTTTGTCTCAAAGAATGTTGCATCTCCAGTCCAAACAGTACGTCTGTGGGTACTTCGGTGCATATACAATTGCTTCTTCGCCATAAACCCAGAACTTGCCGCTTGTTTTGTGCCATGTGTAGTGTATGCAGGTAACGGGAACTTCTCTCAATCGGTGCCGCTGTAATGTAAAAACAAGTCACTCACTTTACTTGAAAATCTTCTGTTACAGTACTTTCTAATATGCGTTTTACGTAGTTGTCATTAATATGAGAAATAACAACAATTTCATTCCAATGAACTGTTAGAGACATTGTAGTTTACATTTCCTTACCTGTTTAAGTCTTCTCTCACGTGACCATGCTCTTTTATGCCGCTCAATCAGATTCTCAGAATTTATGTTTACCTCCGAAGAAGGGTTGTCTGATAATGGGAAAACCTAAATGGAATATATTAGTTACGTCACGATGATATATGTATTAACATGTGGTGATGCAGATGATGCAGAAGTTTTGGTTTGGTGGTGGTGGTGGTGGTGGTGGTGGTGGTGGTGGTGGTGGTGGTGGTGGTGGTGGTGGTGGTTGTGGTGGTGGTATACACTGATAGCTGATTTACAATACTGTTTTCTGATTATCAATAATCGTAAAATTAAGGTGTTTTAGTCACCTTCCAGTCACTCTAGCCAGTTGTGGCATACCCCCCAACCACCACACAGCATAGCTCCATCCCCTTCCCCCATTCAAAATGTATACTGACCAACATTTTTAAATACAGTGGCCCACAAGTGACACGTCAAACTTTAGCCATTTGAACGAAACTTGCAATTTCCGCGTGTCACTTATGGGCCACCATATGCAAGCGATACCGCCAGAATGGTCTCTCTAAAAAGTTTGTTGAATATTATGTCTAAATGCAAATGAATTTATAATGAAGCACGATACTTACATAGGGACCAGTCTGTTCCAATATTACTGTCCCATTGGAGACTCCAAGTAGCTCACATGGTATATCGGTTTCATCTATTATAAAACTACTAGTATGATTTATACTTCAAAAGATAACGATGAGCGTAAAAGAAAGGTAAATAAAAGTGAAAGAGCCTCAATTATTACCATCACTGTGATGATATGATGATGCCAAAAAAAATGTAAGGTAAGATTAATTTACAACCAGCCTAGTCGTTATTCAGAGATGCCCATGATCAGATCAGAACACCTTGTTGTCAGTGGTAGACAACTAAAACTTACTTTGCAGGTGACGGAAAATATCTTCCTTACTGCATACGTACATGCTCTTACTTAAACACATATCCACAACCACAGAAGCACACAGTCTATAAAGAAGTATTTCAAGCCATCTGTTTACAACAGACTTGAGTATAGTGTATACTGTGTCGGTTTTTATGTTGTATTCAGTAGTGTGCTATATCCCATCGTGTACTGTGGTCATATGTCTGAGCACGTTTGCGATAGTTTGATAGTTGTATCAATGTGATGAGACTTATCGGCAACTTCGAAGTCAGTTTTAATTGTACACCATGGATAAACGACGTGCTGATCATATAAATCTCTAAATAACGACCACAATGGTTGTAGCTGCTAAAAGTAAGTTTTTCAACAACCAAAACGTTTGCATCTGTTTACATCATTTCCCATCTCACAAAAAAAAACGATTGTAAACTTACTCAACCAAATTAAATCTTGTTTTATCTGCCAAAGTGACGTCAGAAAATTGAGACCGAAAGTTACTATTTTACACAAACAAATCATTATTTTTAGTGATTATAAACACATTTTCAATCAAGGGATCCAATAGTAGCAATAACAACTCATCATATGAAAAGTTCACAGACCTTTTAAGCACCAATGTAATATAGTTAAATAATTTAGCCGTTCTCGTTTATTATGCGACGAAATATAGACAGTAATTCCCATTTCTTCTTCTGTCTTGAAAAATTCTACTTTAACAGCATCTTCAGTTATTTTGTATTTTGTATATTTTTTTCAAAGAAGTTTTGGGTGCTCTTTGGGCCTTTCATGCAATAATTTATTGAATAAATAGTCTTCTATACTATATACTATACGATTCAATAGTAGTATACGAATAGGCAAGCACAATTAGATTTCCCACAGACCTGTTATTTTTTATCGGTTTTGAAAATTTGACTATACATTGACTCATTTTTGCTCAGGCAATAACTCAGAAATGATGGCCATTGAAAATGTTACTGCTGAAAACATTTCAAAATAGTGTAATTATCTTGTATACATTGATAAATTCACAATAATGTTATAGTGCATTGTTTCGACTACGTTTTACCCATGCATTTACAAGAGTCTCAAATCCTTCATGCTCGACCCCCCCCCCCATTCTGATCTGCGTGAGTGAATACTTACAATGACACCACGAGTTTCTTGAAGAATCGAAGCTGTGTGTATCCCTCACATGTATCACATAAGCTGCACCCACTACCATTGCAGTCATGACAACTTCAGTGGAGGACAGAAATAGAGAAATTGTGATAAATAGTGTGTCAAAACGTAAAAGTGAAACATTTATCATTAACAGCTTGATGTACACATATTGTATCATTTGTACCATGTGGGGGTAAGTATACATTTAGGTATCTTGTCTTTAAATTAGGAACCATGAAAGGTATTTTTAGCGACACAGAAATTTGCCACGTGCCCAGAGCCTTGTAGTGCACAAGTTTATTACAGCACGTAGCAGGTTACCGTTACTAGTACTGATACAATCAATCACACAGAAACCAATAAGGAACTGCACATGCTAGAGTTAAAGAAAGTAACATTGCAGTTTCTTGCTACGTTAAGTCTGAATTAAATAAAGCATCTCTCTCCAATGTCTCTGTTTAAACATAATGTAACTAGATGCTAGACATACGGACGATAATGTTTTGATGTCAGCATTTGATATATGTATGGTGGCACGTTAGTTCATTTCATTTTGACAAAATGTAGCAGGAAGCTATATTCATTCAATCTTACTAACCTAAGTGTAGCATGTGTAGTTTGATTGTTTTCTAAGTGGCTGTATCAAACAGAGCCAGTGAACACTAACTTGCAATGGGCTGTAACAACGACGTGGTCCTTGCATTACAACTACAGAATTAGCAAACGTATGTTTTATCATTTCTTTTAAGTACCTCAGTTACTTATTCATACGACGATGTAAAATAACACACGTTTACACTTTTGTGGTGAGTCGATTCTCCCCGATTGATTTTATGCCATCACGCTTCCTGTGTTGTGGTGTTTTGGTTTTTTTTTCGGGGGGGGGGGGGGTTGTTTTTTGGGGGCTTGTTTTTTGTTGTTGTTTTTTTGTTGTTTGGGAGGGATGTTTTCACAAATTCTCACGATACAGTGTATACATGTGTTTAGTTTATAAAATATGGTGTCGTTTGTTGGCTTTTAGTTTTACGCTTTTAGTTTTATCGTACTCAGCGATGCCAACTATGTGTTTACCCGAATTAACAGAAATGATGTCGTAATGAGAAAATAGTAAAATTTACTGCTCCCTGTGGCTTTTGATATCCCCCTGCTAGACAAATTTGACGAAATCGTGATGCCTTGAACGAGGACGGGGAAATTACCAAATAGAGTCCTACCTTGTGTGTCCCACTCCATCACAGCTGTTACAGGATAATAGATTACCGTAAGCTTTTGAGCTTGACTTTACAGCGTAGCCAGTTCCAAGGCAATCTATACAGCGATGCTGGCAGCAAA